>NC_042976.1:39981679-40156679 GCF_901001165.1 Salmo trutta | reverse complement strand
GTAAACTTATCTGGACCCTCTATTCAGTGGATATCTTTTACCTCACAGGACGCCAACGTTTGCTGGGGGCCTCTTCTCTATCTCCAAGGACTACTTCTATCTCATCGGAAGCTATGATGAACAAATGGAAATCTGGGGCGGCGAGAATATTGAAATGTCTTTCAGAGTATGAGCTGATTCACTTGGCTTTCTAGTTAGGAAACGCCTTGTGTTAGTGTCATTTATTTTTTTTGTGATTCATTCTCTATATCTTTGTATTGTGCAGTAGAACCCAACCAACCGGTTACCAAGTATGACTAACAGTGTTGGGTGTGTTGCCTCTCTGTCTGTAGGTGTGGCAGTGTGGGGGTCAGCTAGAAATCATCCCTTGCTCCATCGTGGGTCACGTGTTCCGCACCAAGAGCCCCCACACCTTCCCCAAGGGCACCCAGGTGATCGCACGCAACCAAGTGCGGCTGGCCGAGGTCTGGATGGACGACTACAAGGAAATCTTCTACCGACGCAACCAGCAAGCCGCCCAGCTGGCCAAAGACGTATGTGGTATTTCTGAGTGAAGTTGTTGTACGTTATTTAAACCCAGCTTGGCAGGTTGATATCACAAGAAATGGGACAGGAGTTCTAAACCAGTTAATCTATTCCCTAAAGTAATGCTTTAGCAGGAGCAGTTTGCTCTGGAATGTTTGCCCTCCACTATATCCCACATGGACATATGAATGTTCTCATTCTGACTGCAGACCACTTGTTATCCCCCTCGTAGGACAAGTTTGGGCAGCCACAGGCTGATGTGAATTTTTTTTTGTTGTGATATAGCGTTTTGGAAATAAAGTCTTCATAAATTCTTGTAGCTTTGTCATGTTCCCCAGAGAGACTCATTTTAGAGCACTGACCCCCTAAACAAAGATCATCTTTTGGTTAGGTATCGTCTGAACACAGTTGAATGTACAAACCCATTCCCCTGAGGGGAACATACATTTTGAGGTCCCTAGTATGTACTGTAGAACTCCCTAGTATGTACTGTAGAACTCCCTAGTATGTACTGTAGAACTCCCTAGTATGTACTGTAGAACTCCCTAGTATGTACTGTAGAACTATGTGACGTGAAATGAGTCGTATCCCTCTAAAAAAACCTTCTGCTGGGCTCCAGGCTATTAGGTGTTTAGAGTTGTTAACAGGCAGGAAGGGGAGCCCTTTGGAGGCAGCAGGATCTGTTAAATGACGGGGATTTGTCGTGCTGCTGCATCCCCAACACAAGTTCTCATCTCCACGCCATAAACAGTCCCCCTCAGGCCATGTGTAGTTACGTACCTCAGAGTGAAGCAGGCCAAGGGGCCTCTCCTGCTGCCTTCAAACACCCCCTGTGACGCTAACCGCTTCAAGGAGCACAGCTACAGTAGTTATCATCACACACTGCTGTTTACAGCATCCACGTCATTACCTCGCTCGAATGCTCTCGTTACTGAAGACCTGCCTGGAGAAGCTCTCTGTTCCTTGAAATACTCTGCGTTTATACTGGCAATCGGTAAATCAATGACTGAGCAATGTCTGCGTGCATTCTTTTGAAACGTTGATGGCGTGAATGAATTGAAATGAAGCAGAGAGAGGGGGAAAAAGTCAGTCATTTCTGGACTAGAGGGTTCATCATTTGCTATGGTATTTCAGCTCCTTTGTCTTCTGTATGTGTACCGGATAATTTTTATGCGTGTCAATTACTTGAAACAAGATCGGGCAGATTGAAACTCTGCCACACATGGTGCTGTCTTCAAGCAGTCACCCATCAACCACGGAGCTCCAGCACTAGACCGACTGTGGGGAAGTGGTAATGGAGTTTTTCCTCCCAGTCCAAAGCCTGGGCAGTGTGAGTAATGAGGAAAGTCCCCCCCCCCCTTTAATGGCTACTGCCTGGAATTGTTTCCACAGAGGGCCTTTGGAGACGTCGGGCGTCGCATGGACCTCCGGGAGCGGCTGCAGTGCAAGAGCTTCTCCTGGTATTTGAAAAATGTGTATCCAGAGGTCTTCATGCCCGATCTCAACCCACTCCACTTTGGCTCGGTAAGGCCCCCCCTCTCCCAGACTCTTTCCAGACCACAGAGAGCTTTCTGGCAATAGTGGGTTTCCACTTAGCATCTCCAGAGGGCTCTGAGGAGAGCTCCAGGGTAGGCCAGGGGAGAGAGCAGCTCCACACTACCTAAGGTTGGGAGGTGGCTGGGCTTGTTTGAACAGCTTGTGTGTCTGACTGAAATCCCTTTCCTTGTGCCTCCAGGTGAAAAATGTAGGTAAAGACTCATGTCTGGATGCAGGGGAGAACAACGAGGGAGGGAAACCGCTGATCTTGTATCCATGCCACGGCCTCGGAGGAAACCAGGTCAGAGGGAAGGGAATGAAGGGACTGGGTTCTGTCATGAAGGAAATGCTAAAGTTCTTTCTCGGTCACTTTCAAAATCAAAAGGATTACTTCTGGTGTTCTTTGTGATCCCTCAGTATTTTGAGTACTCGACCCATCATGAGATCCGGCACAACATTCAGAAGGAGCTGTGTTTGCACGGGACGGATGGAGCCGTGAAGCTGGAAGACTGCCAGTATAAAGGCCGCAACACGTTTGTAGGAGCAGAACAGAAGTGGGAGTTAAGGGAGGTGAGACCAAATACCCACATTGCTATCCTAATGGGCTCAGTCAACATTTGTACTTGAAAGCCTTTTTTTCTTTAAACTGTCAATTATTACCAAATTGTTGGAGGTTTGCCTTGTTCTCTTGCATCATCTTCACCATAGAAGTGGATGTCAGTGATTTCCTACTGAGGATGTTGGTGACTAATCTGTCTCCTCTCTGTAGAACCAGTTATTCTACATCCCAGGATGGAACCTGTGTCTGAGTGCTCGTCATGAGCACCCCTCCCTGGTGGCCTGTAACCCCTCAGACAGATACCAGCTGTGGCTCTACGTCTGACTACAGGACAGACATGGTCCTCGGCACTAGTGGACGATGTGTGCCTTGGTATCCTAGGACCATTAGAACAAGTAGCAATTGGCGTACATTTTTTATGTTTTATTATCGAAGTTGAATTTTAATTTATTTTTATACGTAGAAGAACTGCTGCTGGAAAGTTTGCGATTTTTGAGAACGTGACCTCAGGAAGGAAGCGTTCAAACTGATACTGAAGACTTGTTTGTTTTACTCCTTCCTTTTTTTTAATCATGATTTGGGTAAAGGAATAGTTTTTCTTGTCATACACGCCAACCGCTCTCTGTAGACTGACGGAGGTAGCTGGGACTGTGGAAAGACTTTGGATGGATACTGAATGAAGAGAGATTTCTTTGAAGAATACAACTTGTTTTCTTTATTTTGTGTGTACTTCGGAGGGAAATCAACATTACATTTTATTTAATTACCAAGGTTTGTTCTTTATTGCCCACACTGAATAATTTATTAATATAAATGTGAAAACCAACAACAAAATGGACTGTCAAATAATGCAATAGTGCACTTGCCTCTTGCACAAACTGAATAACTTCGATGTTGTACACCAAAGACTAATCAAGGTTTTTTTTCTTTTCTATTAAAGACATGCTCCAGAACTTTGGCAGCTAGTTAGTATTTTTTTATAAACCTTCCGCCATGGGCTGGATGCATAATCTATGAGGCGAATTACTATCTTATCTCAATTAGCCACGAAAATCCATTTACTGGAAGCGGTGCAGTGCCATTTTCCTTAAATTTTCCCCCACGTGGGCCAGCCCCCTAGCAATTCGAGTTCCAGCCAATGAGGTTCAGCCCCTCGGAGAGAAATTACGTGGTGCACATATGTGACGTATGCAATTTTCGGGGATAATTTTTGGCTCGTAAGCTCTACTTTTAGAACTACTGGATAAGAAGTATACTGGGAATCTATTTTAAAATGTTTATTATAGGTTATTCAATATCTACCACTACTGCCTATTTTTATTATGCAAACTAGTCTATCAGATGTGACAGGAAAGCACTAGACATGCATCCTCCATTACCATTACTAGAGGGTCTGGTTCCCCTCTCATCCAGCTGGTTTTCCTCACAAGCAGGAGGATAAAATATGAGGTCTCCAAAGTGGCATTTTAACCAAGGGCTTGAGTCGTGTGGTACTGTTTAATTGGGCACCTCTAATTCATAATCATCTGGCATTTGCCAGATAAATAATCTTCTTTTGCTTTTCCATATTGCTTGGCTGGGGGCGTTCAAACGTGTTTTAATCATGTATACAGTTAACCTTTTTTTTCTGAGACTTTATCAACATAGCAATTTTAAATACAATTCCAGTCACTGCTGTGGTATTTTTGAAATGACCTGTTGTGTACAATCTGGTTGATTTCAAGTTTGACTGCAATGAAATATTGTACTTTTTTTTTCTTTCTTTGAAATCTCTCTTTACAGGAACAGCTGGATTGATTGGGCCCTGCCAATTTTTATCAAAAATCTAATAAAGTAAACTAATACTTTAGATGTCAGGGTTTTAGGGAATAATTTAAGGATGACATATCTTAACATGCATAGATCTTTGGAATGTATTTTTCTATATTTGACAACACATTTTGTAAAATAATTTTCTTGAGAATTAAATGAAAGTACATGTTTTTCTATCATGTTCATGGGATTGGAAAATGTATATGTGGGCTTAAATGGGATCTGTAGAAAGGGGGAAAATGTGGGCTTAAATGGGATCTGTAGAAAGGGGGAAAATGTTAACTTGGTTTACAACATGGAATGTATGATTAGTTTTTGATTCAAGTCTCAGCTCCCAGTATCACACAAACGTCAGTGTTTCGATGCAAGGGTGTGGGCTAGTTTATGCGAATCTATGGGAGAATGCTGACTGACAATGGAATGTTAGAATTTTGTTGAATATGGCTGGGACTTAGAAACAGATGGGTCTACGGCAGTCTGTCAACAAATTAGAACCGTGTGCCTTTTTATGTTTGGATCCTTGAGGTTTACCATTTTCGTAAAAGGAACTCTGTACAATGACTGAATATGGCAGGGGTGTTGAACTTGTTCCATGGAGGGCCTAGTGTCTTTTTTTTCTCTTCAATTAAGCCCTAGATAACCAGGTGAGATCATTAGTAATTAGTGACCTTCATTCATCAATCAAGTACAAGGGTGTGAAACCCGTAGACACCAGGCCCTCCGTGGAATGAGTTTCACACCTATGCTGTATGGCATGAGTACCATTCTTCACCATTTCTTATGTTCAACGGGAGGGGGTGCTGTGCACAAAGGAATTCATCCTTGACCCATCCTCACTGGGCTGTTACTGTACCCTTTTTTTCTAAATAAAAGTTGTTCAAGCTAAACGCATTAAACGGATAAAGGAAAAACAACACATGGTTTCATTTTATTTAAAGGTCATGTTTTGTTAAAGCAAAAACGCAACAAAAAAATTGCATAACATTTTGGATTTATCTAACGTTAAAAAACCAAAACACATTGAAACATTTATACCATTCCGTACAAAAAGTATTCTGTTTCACATTATAGTAAGCGATAATGAAATCAGGCACATGGAGCTGTACAACTCACAAGCAACATTTTAGACAGAAACATGTTTTTATCCAATACAGACGGTTCAGTAAAGCACAATAAATACACATTTCAATATATCATTCATAATAAATACTGAAAATCATAAACACAGCAGAATTACTCAATTGGATGCAATGTTACTGTATCTTGCCTTCCTTTAAATGCTTTGGCACTGATACTGTATAGTCAATACAGTAGCACTGATTGGCTGACAGCTGGATACACTTTGTTTGCCAATGAGGTGAGGTAACATTTTGTGTTTCAGTCAGGTGCAGAATCACAAATCAAGTAGTGTTGGTTGAATAGAGACAAGGTGCAGACTTAGAGGACAGGGATACATGCAGGGCTGCCCACTCCTTTTATGGAGAGGGAATTTAGGGAGGGAAAGTTGGTATTTCATTGTAAAGGCTGTCCCTAACGTTTTAATACAGTTGTAGCAATACAAATCTGGAGCATTCCGTTCAATGGCCTTACAAGTAAGTTATTTCATATGAGGGGTTCAAAGTTATTTACAGATTTTCTGCAAATCATACTTTTCTCCCAATGTCTCAGGCTGATCAGTCATTCTCTAACTTGGCGCTGCTATGAATCATAGGCTTGCTTGATTGTCCGACCTTAAATGCCTGATGTGGCTCTCAAAGAGTATGACATGACTTTCATTAAAACCTTCGAAGGGTTGTTTTGCATTTCCTGTTATTATTGCGCTTCACACTTCAATCATTGTGTCACACAATAATGTTCTTATCTGTACAAACAATCTCTTCAGGTATTTACTGTCAGTTGTCATAAGAGGACGGAATGTTTGTGCAAATATATACTTGAAATCATTTCCCTGTCCAACTCAGCAATACCAATGTTGTCCCCAGTTTCGAAGAGTTACGTATTTTTTATTATGACATATTTATTGGAAATGAAGCCCCGTGAAATATGATTTACTGATCATATTATTGTCCTGTTGTTCCCATATATTTGATAGTTGTATATGGTCTTTGAGCGCTGTCAAAGTGTTACATTAGTAGTCCAAACATCTACTGTATGAATCATTTTAACTTGAATGTTTCCAATGAAGTGATGCTATTGGCATTATAATTCTGAATAAATAAATAAAAGTTGTAGTCTGTTTCAAGCTTTTCCAGACCATATAAAAGCATGGATTACAAGTGACAACACAATAACAAGGTTTGTACAGTACATTGATACAGATGTTATCAACCCAAATTGACCATGGTCAATTTCTCATAAATGCCATTGAAAGACACAAAAGAACATGCATTTATAGTCATCAAAACATAAGTATACACATACTTCAGAACCAATAAATAAACTGTGACAATATTTTTTTTGCACATTTGACACAAACATAAAGTCCCACTCACAATATATGCTTAAAACTTTACCTTTAAATTATGAGATACATTGCACAGGCTTATAGCTCTCAGTTTTTGTTGACTGATTCCATCTTGCAGTTTAGAGTACTAGAAATCAGGGGGTTCATTAGAAATCTTTCTCATCATGGAACTTGTAGATAAATAATGTCAATGTAATATATGGTCTTGCAAATGACTTGGAAAGTTTAGTTCCCATTAAAGGCCATAAAGATCTTCAACACCTGGTCAGCCTTCCCACGGGCCAAAAACTGGTTGAATCAACGTTGTTTCCACGTCATTTCAACCCAAAAATCTATGCGACGACATTGAATCAATGTCGAAAACTGATTGAATTTGCAAAAAAAGAATCAACGTAAGGGCATTGAGTCTTTTCTTTCACCCAGCTTTTAACCTAAATCCAGCGACGTGGTAACATTTGTTGTTGATTTCACATTGAATTCACGTTAGTTGACATTGAACTGTGCCCGGTGGGTCGTTCATTAAGAAAAGACACAACATGAAGTCTACAGACAGGTGAGCTAGGCCCACTAAACTGGTGCGACCTGGGGGAGATTCTCTGCTAATGCAGGGGTCTTTGTACTGTCTGCTAGAGAAGGCCCTTAAGACAAATCATTAGCACTAGACACTTCCTTTGGCTGCTCTGCTACAAAACACTTCCTGTTACTACCGTAGCCTTCCTGGGAGCTCTTACTGTTCAGGTAGTTGTTGTGTAACTCCATCTGGCTAATGCCCCCAGGCTGCTCAGGGAATGTTCCTTTAGTTTGGACCATGTTGTTTTCCAGGTCAGGTGTGCAGCAGCCCATGGCAGTGGTCGCTGCTCTGCCGTTGGTCAGGGTAAAGTGTTGATTGGTGTACTGTTCCTCAGCCTGGTGGGGGTAGTCTGTGTACTGCTCTGCCTTGTCGGCGGCCATGTTGAATGGTCCATGTGGCATGGCCCCGTTGCTAGTGCTAACTGGGTGTGGGAACGATAAGGCCTCTCCGTACGTTTCACTGGGTTGGCTGGCCATCCCGTTGGCAGAGGCAACAGCACTGGGGTTCTCCTGCTGATAACACTTGGCTTGGGAGCTGAGTAAATAAGAGTTTCCATTCATGTGCTTTTCAATGTGGTTGTCCTGTGGCACGGTGCCATCAGAGTAACACAACACAGAGGACAGGGGGACAACCTCTGTGTGGGACACAGGCGGCGTGCTCACGCCATCCTCAAAGTCCTCCGACTTCTCCTCCTCATCCTCTTCCTCAGAGTCACTGTTAGCCAAGCTCTGAGTGCTGGAGTCAGAGAGTCCGCTGCATAAACTGCTGTTGTCCTCTTCGTCCTCCTCATCCTCCTCATTCTCCTCATCGTCCTCATCCTCATCATCTAGAGGCTCTTCCATGTTGTCAGCTGTCTGGAGGTGCATGATGGCAGACTGTTGGAGTGTTGGGTCTGTCAGAGAGTACTCCAGACTATGTTGGGTCTGGACCAGCGGGTTGCCGTGGCTGTGGCCGTTGCTTTCGCCATGGTAACCATTGGCAGGGGAGGCCTGCTGCTGCTCGCGGCTCTTCTCCAGCTCTAGCTTCATGATGGTGTGCAGGAAGTGGGTCCGTACACGGATGGGGTTAAATTCCACCCGGCCGGCCGCGTTGCTACACCCCTCCTTGGTACAGCCACAGGGAAAAGACATGCGGTCCACCTGTAGATTGGACCAGATTGGGTTATATGACCATATATTCTGCAGTTTGCATGTAATAGATGAATGAATGTAATCCTTTGGCAATTTCAGATAAGCGACTGTAATTATACAATGCTTTTTCAATAATATAGTGCTTTCATCTACAGCGTCTAAAATATTTGATCACTTAATGATACATCACTGTCAGTATGTCTGGGTCAGACCACCCAGAGATTTACCTGGCATTTGATTCCTGCTACGCTGCACGCACATGTCTCTGGGTCACAGAACACTCTGCAGTCGCAGCCACAGTCTTCCCTGGACAACCGGATGGCCCGCAGCTCGTGCTTCTCCTCCACGTCAATTTTCTTCACCCCCGAGGTCCGCAGCAGAGCCCGGCGCTTCTTCGTGGTGAGGGGCTGGAGGAAGAAGTACTCGTCCACCTCCGTGTTTTCCAGATCAATGTCATCGTCAGAGATGTCCTCAGCCGTGAGCGTGTTGGCCTCCTCCGACTCCACTGTACCGTTCTTAGTCAGCTGAAAACGAACCAGAGGGGATCAAATTCACTCCGGTTTGAAGAGTAAGCAGCCAGCCGAAACAAATGACATGCTGCATCTCAAAAGAGGATACAGAGTTAGCCGTTGAAAACGCGTTCTGGATTTCTACAAGGATACGCTATGACACAACTGTGCATCTAGTACCGTCTGTATATCGTGATGCATGACATCATCTCCCCGTGTACAGTACATTTCACTAGCTCAGTAGCTTCCGTTTCTTTTAATACCTTGAGTTTAATGGAGTTGATTTTCTCCTCCTTCAGATGATCTCGGAGCATGTCTCTGTGGATCCTCTCCTGCTCCAGGGCAAACTCTCCCAGGGAGAACTGCCTGACGCCGCTGTGTCTGTTGGACATGCCCAGCGTACTGCCTCCCTGACTGGGCACACTGGTGAAACCCTGGCGCCGGCTGAAGTAGTACACCGTCACGTTCTCAAAGTGCACCCTCCTCGTCCTCGCGCGCTTCTCTCGCTTCAGTATGGAATCAGCTAGAGGACCAGATGACAACAGAAGAAGTGGATGGTGAAAGGAACGTTAAAAAGCAGTGATAGCTGGCCTACTCGTACATGAATAACAGGGGGAAGCAGGGTTATTTGTTCATACATGAATGAAAGATTAACCAGTTCCATGTGGTGGAACCACCAGTATGACAAAAAGCTAGATTTAACCATCATTACAGCATATAAGAACAAGGACACTGATTCAAGAAAATGCACCTATTTAAAGCTGCATCATGTACATAGGAAAGTGTTGTATGGTTTTGCTGTCTGTGATGCACTCTCAATGGTGTAGATGTGTAGCCATACTATGACAAGATAAACAACTTTTCTATTCTGTGCTTACTTACTATTTGCATGATTTGAATACCTATTTTTATTTGACTTTTCATGACCCTAGAACCTCAGGAGTTGTTTTGCTAGCTCTCAGACAACAAGGACATGCTTTAACTCAACCCAGTTTAGTAAAGCAGTGTTTCATCATCCCAACGCTGGCATTTGGCATGTCGATCCTACTTGTGGCTTTTTAAGGGCAGTTCTACGAGAGGGAGGGAGGGAGGGAGGGAGGGAGGGGAAAAAGGAAAGCAAAGACTGAGAGCATAAATAATCTCCCTCCCCTCCTGGCCTGGATGTAGTTGCTTTCCCAGCGGTCACTTAAGGTCAGACAAACAGGACAAATTGGGACCATCTGGTAGGTGCAGCTCTCCACCCTGTGCCATAAGGACAATGTCTTCATTAACATGGCAGTCTTGGCTTCATGATTGGAATTTTTCTTTATTGTCTTGAGAAAAGGTTTATAAGATGTTGTTTTGGGTATCCACGTGGTTTTCAAACTTGCACCCTGAAGAAGGGGCACAGTGATGCCAAAACGTTGGTGTTTTTTTACCCAATAAATTACTGGGAGGTTATACATACGGAGTGTGCGACTGTCTTTGTTTTCAAAGCTTGCAATACCTAACATAGTTGGATATTTCTCTGTATTTCTTCCTATTGCTTGTCCATTTTCGATTAGGGTTGCTACAACCATGTCTAAAAATTTACCTTTGAGAATATATAAATCAAAATCAAATCAAACTTATTTATATAGCCCTTCTTACATCCGCTGATACAGTGAGGGAAAAAAGTATTTGATCCCCAGCTGATATTGTATGTTTGCCCACTGACAAAGAAATTATCAGTCTATAATTTTAATGGTAGGTTTATTTGAACAGTGAGAGATAGAATAACAACAAAAAAATGTCAAAAAAAATGTCAAAAATGTTATAAATTGATTTGCATTTTAATGAGGGAAATAAGTATTTGACCCCCTCTCAATCAGAAAGATTTCTGGCTCCCAGGTGTCTTTTATACAGGTAACGAGCTGAGATTAGGAGCACACTCTTAAAGGGAGTGCTCCTAATCTCAGTTTGTTACCTGTATAAAAGACACCTGTCCAAAGAAGCAATCAATCAATCAGATTCCAAACTCTCCACCATGGCCAAGACCAAAGAGCTCTCCAAGGATGTCAGGGACAAGATTGTAGACCTACACAAGGCTGGAATGGGCTACAAGACCATCGCCAAGCAGCTTGGCGAGAAGGTGACAACAGTTGGTGCGATTATTCGCAAATGGAAGAAACACAAAAGAACTGTCAATCTCCCTCGGCCTGGGGCTCCATGCAAGATCTTACTTTGTGGAGTTGCAATGATCATGAGAATGGTGAGGAATCAGCCCAGAACTACACGGGAGGATCTTGTCAATAATCTCAAGGCAGCTGGGACCATAGTCACCAAGAAAACAATTGGTAACACACTACGCCGTGAAGGACTGAAATCCTGCAGCGCCTGCAAGGTCCCCCTGCTCAAGAAAGCACATGTACATGCCCATCTGAAGTTTGCCAATGAACATCTGAATGATTCAGAGGACAACTGGGTGAAAGTGTTGTGGTCAGATGAGACCAAAATGGAGCTCTTTGGCATCAACTTAACTCGCCGTGTTTGGAGGAGGAGGAATGCTGCCTATGACCCCAAGAACACCATCCCCACCATCAAACATGGAGGTGGAAACATTATGCTTTGGGGTTTTTTTTCTGCTAATGGGACAGGACAACTTCACCGCATCAAAGGAACGATGGACGGGGCCATGTACTGTCAAATATTGGGTGAGAACCTCCTTCCCTCAGCCAGGGCATTGAAAATGGGTCGTGGATGGGTATTCCAGCATGACAATGACCCAAAACACACAGCCAAGGCAACAAAGGAGTGGCTCAAGAAGAAACACATTAAGGTCCTGGAGTGGCCTAGCCAGTCTCCAGAACTTAATCCCATAGAAAATCTGTGGAGGGAGCTGAAGGTTCGAGTTGCCAAACGTCAGCCTCGAAACCTTAATGACTTGGAGAAGATCTGCAAAGAGGATTGGGACAAAATCCCTCCTGAGATGTGTGAAAACCTGGTGGCCAACTACAAGAAACGTCTGACCTCTGTGATTGCCAACAAGGGTTTTGCCACCAAGTACTAAGTCATGTTTTGCAGAGTGGTCAAATACTTATTTCCCTCATTAAAATGCAAATCATTTTATAACATTTTTGACATGCGTTTCTCTGGATTTTTTTGTTGTCTGTCTCTCACTGTTCAAATAAACCTACCATTAAAATTATAGACTGATCATTTCTTTGTCAGTGGGCAAACGTACAAAATCAGCAGGGGATCAAATACCTTTTTCCCTCACTGTATATCAAAGTGCTGTACAGAAACCCACCCTAAAACCCCAAACAGCAAGCAATGCAGGTGTAGAAGCACGGTGGCTAGGAAAAACTCCCTAGAAAGGCCAAAACCTAGGAAGAAAAATAGAGAGGAACCAGGCTATGAAGCCCTTTTCAAAGACCTCACAATTCCAAGGCTGCTTCACTAAAAGCAATCACACGAGGAGAGGCGCTGGATTATTTCTTCAACACTAACGTGACCCAAGACAGGTTTGCTCTGTATTCCCCAGGAAACAATGCTACTGTACATCTCAGAAGCAAGCCTTTTGTGGCACCTCTTTAGTGGGGAGAAGCTGGGAGAGCCATGTGTTGTGTTGCATAGTGCAAGACTAGAGCTTAGAGATGCGTCCTCCTGGTTGTCTTTATCTGCAGCAGCTGACACAGAAGGCTCAGGAGCATGGGGAAACAGTACCCTGGTCACTGGTCCACACACACATATACACATTCCCCTCGGAGGAGCACTGTCACTCACATCCATAATAAACCAGGGCAGGGTTACTGTATGCATCTGTCACCAAACACAACATAGAACTGTCACCTGAGGAACCATCCACCAATTTTTCCGTAGGTTGCCTACGAATAGCATCATATCTGCTCATAGAAAGATACAGGTAATCTAATACACAGTTCTTTTTTATCAGTGGCGCCATCAGTGGTTCCTGCCAAAGTGGCTGTAGCCTTTCCAATAAGTAGCTGTGGAACAGAGAACAGGTTCACTCGACTGAGAGCTTCTTAGAGAGCCTGACAGACACACCAATAGCTTTGCACATGGCTAGAGACGAGACAGCCCTCCCTATGGCTACTCAGCTGAGAACACAGACACTGCACTAGTTCAGCTCAGACACGGCTAGAGACCAGACAGTCCTCCCTATGGCTGCTCAGCTGAGAACACAGACACTAGTTCAGCTCAGACACGGCTAGAGACCAGACAGTCCTCCCTATGGCTGCTCAGCTGAGAACAAAGACACTAGTTCAGCTCAGACACGGCTAGAGACCAGACAGTCCTCCCTATGGCTGCTCAGCTGAGAACACAGACACTAGTTCAGCTCAGACACGGCTAGAGACCAGACAGTCCTCCCTATGGCTGCTCAGCTGAGAACACAGACACTAGTTCAGCTCAGACACGGCTAGAGACTAGACAGTCCTCCCTATGGCTGCTCAGCTGAGAACACAGACACTAGTTCAGACAACAACAAAAAACAATTTACCAGGATTTCTGTGTTAATATGGAGGAAGGAAAAATAATCTTATTTCTATACTAGAGGTACGAGGCTAAGCTGAAAATGTGGACTCAGTAAAACACTTTGTGATAAAAGCACCAAATTTGGCACAGAGGTAGACATACACTACATGATCAAAAGTATGTGCACACCTGCTAGTCAAAAATCTCATTCCAAAACCATGGGCATTAATATGGAGTTGGTTCCCCCTTTGATGCTATAACATCCTCCACTCTTCTGGGAAGGCTTTCCACTAGATGTTGGAACATTGCTGCAGGGATTTGCTTCCATTCAGCCATAAGAGCATTAGTGAGGTTGGGCACTGATGTTGGGCGATTAGGCCTGGCTCGCAGTCGGCATTCCAATACATCCCAATGGTGATCGATGGAGTTGAGGTCAGGACTTAGGTGGCATCCTATGACGGTCCCACGTTGAAAGTCACTGAGCTCTTCAGTAAGGCCATTCTACTGCCAATTTCTGTCTATGGAGATTGCATGGATATGTGCTCGATTTTATACACATGTCAGCAACGGGTGTGGCTGAAATAGCCGAATCCACTAATTTTAAGGGGTGTCCACATACTTTTGTATATATAGTGTACAGTATGAACCCTGAAAATATATAGATATGGAGCCACCCCAGATTTGGCCCCTGGGGGACGTGGCCGCCACTATAAAAAAAATCAATAGGCTCATATATTGCCCATATTGGTGGCCATCTTAGGTCCTACTGTTATGTCAGATTAGCTCAGTCACCAATTTCTCAGCCTCTGAGTATCACAGAAACACACACTTTGAATTAATAAATGACAAATGTTCATAAGAAGTGGCTATGAATGAAATGGATCAAAATCTGTTCATATCATGGTAAACATACAAAAACGTATGCTTTCAAACATCAAATTTGACTATACATGTGAGATTTTTTTTTTACATAAATGCTTATTTTTGAGAAATTAAACCATTTACTTGTATTACAAAAACCTAATAAAATCTAAAGTGTTACTGCTTGACAGAGAGTGTCTCTTTGCAATCATTACCAGTTTGGGGTCAAAATGGACCCCCCCCCTTTGCGATAAAAATATGTTGCCGCTTTCAGGGTTAAAGTGCACAGATTAATCCAGCTTTTTTTCTTTCCACTTCAACTGTGTTATCGGAATTATATTCCTACTGGCCATGGGTTGGTTTTGGCTTCAGAACTCAGAATATCAGTCATCACAAGTTATTATTGACAATATGTTTCCTAA
Organism: Salmo trutta; assembly: GCF_901001165.1. Taxonomy (NCBI): domain Eukaryota; kingdom Metazoa; phylum Chordata; class Actinopteri; order Salmoniformes; family Salmonidae; genus Salmo; species Salmo trutta. The sequence goes on along the minus strand of NC_042976.1, from coordinate 40,141,835 downwards.
CACACTCAACATCCATTACAAAAGCAACATTATGATGGATTAGTAACATCAGAATGACACATGCTTCATTAAAAAACTAATGTCTCCTTCACTAATGTACAATATGAACAACGAATGTAGCTATTTATTCGTTCTTTCGACACTGTGTCAGTGTTGAGCATATCAATGAGTGTTTGTAGTGTTTTGAGTGTTACGTTGACTGCAGGGTGAGAGAGCAGTGTGTGTGTATGTGCATGTGTGTGTGGGAGCCAGGTGACTCACGGGTGAAGGTGCCCGAGGCCGAGGGGTTGACACTGTCGCTGCTGTCCCCGCTCTCGCTGCAGGAGACCTCGTAATCAGACTCCCGCAACGAGGAGCACGGAGAGGAGGACACCTCCTCAAACCTCCTCTTAAGTATTCCGCTCATGACTCTCCTCTCCGTCTCCGCCGCTGCACCTGCAACGTCAACAGGGAAGGAAGGTAACACATGATTTAATGCCCGGCTTAGGCCCCGCCGGTCTGGGCAGTACTCCTCAACACAGTCAATTAGCAGTGAGTCACAGAACACAACACCCCCAGCTGCTGCCCAGCTTCCCCCCCCTCCCCCCCCCCCCCCCACACACACACCTCCCTGATGGTCCCCAGGCAATTGATCACCTTGCCACAAAGGGGCTTGGATGCGTGGCAAAGGCTGCGAATTGCATGCTACGTCTACCTCTCAGTAAGTTCATTCTGCTGTCTTTGATTGAGTGACCACAGAAGAAGGACACTGGACTGAGATTGTTTCTTCTGCCCTGTTCTCGTGATGGTGTTCATAAAAACACTGCCTGACTGTTGTTCAACTCAATAAAAATGTTATCACAAAAGAACAACATGGGGTGAAAATGAAATGAGACGTTAATGCCCAAAGCAGGCTTTTAGTATCCGGCCACAGCACCATATGAAAAATTAAAAACATTATGTGACTGTACTTAATTGCTGTTGCACCTCAGAAGCACAATGAATGCATCCAGCCGGCTACTGATTAAAATTATCCACTGGCTTCAAAATGTATTAATTACATTTTAGGGGAAATTAAAAAAGCCTGACTACAGCTTGACTTATTCTGGGATATGCAGTGAATTTAAATATGCCTGTAAAAACTGAATGTGTGTGGGTGTGTGCATGTGCATGCGCACGTGAATGTGTGTGGGTGTGTGCGCATAAGATGCATGCATGTAAAATCAAATAGTGATTTGTGAAATGGTTAACGTTGCACATTCAGTGCTCTTCCTTAGAGGGGTTCCAATCTGAAGCATGACTTGTAGTATTTAGGGGGAAATTAGGAGTGACACGGTTATACCTTCTATAAAAGAAAGTGAACATTTTCCAGTGGACCAGGAGGAGCACCCAGAGGGCTGTAAAGTGCTATTGGCTGAATAAAGGAACCTGAGAGTTTAGCTAGCTGTCAGTGTCACAGAGACTGAGGAAAGACCCTGGTTGCGTCCGAAATGGCACCCTATTCCCTATATAGTAGGGATCTTGTTAAAAGTAGTGCACTAGATAGGGAATAGGGTGCCATTAGGAATAGGGAGCCATTCGGGATACAACCCCTTTCTGAGTCCCTCATCCTCCCCAATGCCACTACACAGCAGACCACTACACGAGAGGCCAGTGGAGAGCAGCCACCAGTGACAGCCATTAAACTCTGACTGATGGTGCAATTAAACCAATCAAAACAAGAGCAGGCTCATCAGTCAACTACACAGATATTAAGTGTCAAATTAGGCTACTGACTTTAAGAAGTCTTACTTTGTAACTGTCAAACATTGTTTTTCTTGAACTTGCTATACCTTCCCTCCACAAATCATGTTACATCACTTGGTCTTCAGCCATTCATTGTCTGCATCAGTAATCTAGTAGCAATTATTTTGATATGAATAATGTCATTTTAGACATCAATAAATCTATGCGTTATTACACAAACAATCGTAATTGCATTTTGTCTAATAAATGTATGTCCCTCAACATGATGACAACGTAACGTTATATGTGACAACAAGAGTCTGGCTTTTGTTTCTCTTACTACATGACTTGGGAAGTTATCTTCTAAAACCCATCCAAGACCATTATCATACAGATAGACAGCAAAGCTAGAGAAGCATGACTGGCAGGTTCTCTCTCCGACTCCTCTTTGTTTTCGACACGGAAATAAAGAAACAAGACTTAAGAAGGACAAGACATTGAGGTAATGTGTGAACGTTTGTTCACTCAAAAAACTTTGCTCAATTTGAGCTGAATGTATAAAAACTTGTTGAGTCGAATTACAAATTCATGTTTGCCTTTGGAAGGCAACACTGCTGTTGGTTCAGCTATATTCCCAAATATTGACAAAATTCACAATCATATTGCAGCTGGTTGCCTTACAATTGTACGTTGAATCAACAAACTCAGCTCGAAGTGAGCTGAATTTGAACAAGCTTGACGAGTCAAATTACAAATGTATGTTTGCTTAAATCCACTAAAAGTCATACCCATCATTATCATATTTCCCAGCATGCTCTATTGCAGGTTGATTTTCAGAATTGTTTGTTTCAATATCTGTGTTTTTTCATGTACATTGATTGGTTGATTAATATCTTATGCTACACTAACATAAATAAAATACATTTTTCTAAACTAATCCAATCTGTTAGTAGTTGGACTTTTTGCACCCGTTACTGAGATGGCTGTACCAGTTTATATGACTTAGGTCGTCTCAATAATCAACCTTCCCTACCCTAGCAGTCATACTCAATGCAGGTTGTGGGTGATTAGAAGTTCAAATTGTTAGATATCCTCACTCTGGCTGGATTCCAATAGGAATTACGCATCCCTTTGCAAGCCAGCATAATGGCACTTGCAGTCTTGATATGGCCTGTTAATGAGGAGTTTCAACTAGGCCCTCAAAGAAAGGCCTTATGATATATGTAATAATTAAAGGTAGAATAAATTCTCAGGTTAAATTGTTCATTTTTCACTCAACCTATAATTCAAAGTTGAGTGAACATGCAATTTAACTTAAGAATGTATGTTTGTTCATCTATATGCCAAAATGTTAAGCAAACTCACAATCCTATTGCAGATGGCTGCCTTAAAATTGTACATTAAATCAACTTTTACATTTGATTTTGACCATGTGTGGTAGTTACTATGACATAGGCCTGCTTGCACCTGGAGGAGATTCAACGTCGACTACAGTGCCTTTGCACTGTGCAATGTCCAATGTGAGGCATCAATGTGAGGCACCCGCTGCATGTACAGTAGGCAACTCATACTGTTGATGCCAATCATTCTTTTCCATTGTCACTTTAATGGATCACAACAAACTCTACATACTTTGATCCAAAATCAGCATTTCTATTCATGAAATATTAAATCAGTCTAGAATGGTCACTGGACCTTATCATTTAGCATCAAAGGGTGCACAGATAACGCAACTATCAAAGACTGCCTGAATGCTAAGATAATTGAAAAATGTAAAATACTTTTATCCACCTTTTGGGTCATTCGGTGTGAAACTGATACACCATAAATGTCAAGGACATTGAGGAGCTTCCTGTAACCTACGGAGCCTATTTATGTAGACTATAACCAATGGAGGTAATGTAAAAAGGTATAAGAGGGTTAATACCTCTTTTTCTACAGGTGTCCAACTGGGAACTGGGAAGTTGGACAATGCTCCATGTAATTCAGGAAAAAAATACAAAATAGTACGGACATTTGAGTTCCATTTTACAAATGGGATGGCCCATACAATGTAAGTAAGTCTATTTTGTCATTATTTTAAGTAGTTCCCCATTGCTGAAAATCATTCGTATTCTTAGCCCTCAGCGGATGCTGCACCAGTCTTTGATAGACAAAGTGGTTTCCATGGAAATGCTAATATACTAGCACAAATAGTGCTTTCACAGTGATACTCCTCCAGCCCTCTATGTCTGTGAAACATAAATGTCACCGCAGCACCACATCTGAAAACACATGAATACAATACAGGTTGAGGATAATCATTTTTGAGGAAATCCCACAAATTAAGAATATTACAAGATAAATATCCGATTACAAACTTCACACAGAATCCAAAGGCACACAAATAGAATTTTCGGTATGAACAAGGATCATGATGTCTTATTTCACACTGTAGCTATCCCAAAATAGATCCATCCAGACAGGGTAGCATCATCTGTATTGTAACACAGTGGTTGATGTAAGCAGACTCCACTTCTAACGGCACAAGCCAGAGAACAGCGCTCGTTCCTCCTCTACATCATGCAGTTCTTTCTTTGTCTCCTCCAATGTTGTGTTCTAACTAACCAAGGCTGTGAATACACCACGGTGCATGAGAAAATGCTTGGAGAAATAATGCAGCAAAAGCCTGCTTGCAAAGCCCCTCCCTGTGCTGGCTTCACTGAGCGCACACACATGCACTGTACAAACCAACTGTATTCCTTTAGGAACTGTATCCACAGCCCGCGGTGGCACACTCATATTCTGAATCAAACGGACAATGTTTTCCCCATTCATAAGGTTCGCAAATCACCATACACAGAGGTGACACACAAGACTCGCACTGCAGATCTGCTATATGGAGAGAGACACTGTGAAAGCTCTCGTCCCAAGTAATACTAACAAGCCCACAGCATCTGTAGCAAGTCATGACACATCAGGTCCTGCAAAAGAATACATAAGGGTGAACTTTGCGCCAACCCTGGTAGAAACGACTGACCTGTGTCCACTGGCGTGTTTTCCGACTCCTTTGACACCCTTCTCACAGTGAGACTTGGGAGCAAAATCTAAATGAAGCACTCAAAAAGAGGTGAAACATGATAGATGAAGGGCTCCCATTTTGCTTGAGTCCACTGACTTGCTGCGACCCTGCTACTCTGAGGGCACGAGTGCCGGCTGAGAGGGAGAGATAGGGAGAGACACAGAGAGACTTATACATTTCCCAGCCCTGACTGCCACTGCCGGTACCATATGTTTATTGTTAAATGAAGATAGGCACTCTCTCTTTAACTCTCCCTATCCCTTCCTCTCTACTTCCCCCTCTCTGTCTTACTCACCCTAGCCACACAAAGACTCATTAGCTGCTGCCGGCTGAAAGGCTGGATCCTAACTGGAGTGGAGGGAGGAAGCCTGTGAGATCACATGGGTGGGATGTCTGAGAGAGAGTCAGGCGTGCCTGTGCTCCTGCTGTCTGCAGATAGTTTTTTTTTTTTACCAGCATGAGCCTGGGAGGGAGGGAAAGACAGAGGGAGAGGAGGGGGGGTAAGAGAGATGCAGAGGGGGAGGGTATGGTGAAGGGGAGGGGAAGAGAGGTAGCGCGAGAGAGTGAGCGAGAGAATAAAGAGAGAGGGGGCAGGGAGCGGAAGAAAAACATTTGATTCCAGGCTCAATAACCCAGTAAGATGAATGGGCACAATGCTTAAAATCACAGGATGAACCATTGCATGGCTCACAACATTGAGATTAGAAGTAAAATCTCCAGAAAGTGACAAATCCAGCAAAAGAGCATTATTTGTGCTTATTGTAAAAGGTCTTCGAATCATTGAAAATGTATGTATACCTCAGACAAATGGGAATTAGCCTACCCCATACAAGCTAATTATGCCAAAAGTTTACTGGCCCCAAAACCAACTAAATATCCAAACCATCACAGTAATAATATAAGGATCTCACATCACAGTGAAATACTACACTATATCACCCGCAGAGAGGAGCCCATCTACCTTTGTAATAGTTGTCCCCATGTGAAGTGATATAGCAGAAGCACTTCCTATCCAAGGAAGTCCTGTTTAGTGTGGCTGTGGCTTGTGGAGTGAGGGGGATGATATCATTCTTACACGCAATCGGAGAATGATTCAACATTAGAAGCACTGCACTTCCTCCTACAGCTTTGGCTTAATCTACTGCTTTATAGTCAGACAGGAAATAAAATCAACACTGGAGCAGTGCTGTTAGGAGCTACAAGCACTATGGCTGATTAAAGACAAAAGGCAAACATACAGAGACAGAGTTACACCAAATGTCAATAAATGCACTACAATACACACACAAATATATTCTATTTACTCCTCTGCCCACAAAATGTGTATTCCAAGATGAAGACATGTAAGACTTTGTGCGAGGGGCTAATACACAGTGCATAATGTAAATCCCCAGTGCCTCTGGCGAATGCCTATGTTTAGTGGGCGGTTACAGTGTGAGAAGCATGTTTTTTGATAGTGTCATGTTATGTGTTACGGGATAACATTGTTTTATTGATAAACCATTAAAACAAAGCTGTCATCCCTCTCAGGCAGGGGCAGTCTGCTGCGTGTGAGTGTCCTCACTGAACATACTGAACTTTCCCTTGACAGCAGCCTGGTCTCATAGACTAGTAAATGTAAATCTGGGACACTCAAATTGGTATGACATGTTTACGTTTGTTGTGGTTACATAAGACGGAAGGTTAGCTAAAAAAAACTCTAAAATTGTAAGCCGTTTAGGTATATACATTGATTTTCAAATAACAAATATACAAAATTTGGCATGTTCTACTATAGCCGTAGAAACACATTGAATAACACATTCATAAATGGCAAAAAAATGTATCATAAGGAATAAGGTTTTGAAGTGTCTGTCCTATATCTAGGATATATTAGAACGCTCAGGAAATATTTTCGTTTTTTTGGAGACATATTTAACAACGTATTTTTGTTGGCACAAAACTAACACCATACTTCCATTAATTTGTATGGATTACCTTCAGATGAGTGCTGTGACACTTGTAGAGCAAAACAGAGAACACCATCATATTCGTGAGTCTCCCCTTTCCACAGTTGGGTAATATTAGTTTGTAGGCCAAACCATTCAGACGTTTTTGTGAGAAGACCGATTTTCGGGATGTCTCCTGGTCTGACAAACATCGCTGTAGCTCGGCCACCTTCCACTGCAGATGCGGAAGGCCGGCCATAGGCGGATGCAGTGGACTGAGCCCATGCAAAACAGATGTCTAGCTTAAACTGAATGATTGACACCCCTGCGTCAATCTATATTACTTAGATTGACACAGGGGTGTGGCCCAACCAGAACCCGATCAAACATCTCTGGAGAGACACTCCCCATGCAACCTGACAGACCTCGAGAGGATCTGCAGAGAAGAATGGGAGAAACTCCCCAAATACAACTGTGCCAAGCTTGTAGTGTCATACCCAAGAAGACTCGAGGCTGTAATCACTGCCAAAGGTGCTTCAACAAAGTACTGAGTAAAGGGTCTAAATAATTATATAAATGTCTTATTTCAGTTTTTTATTTTTAATACATTTTTTTAAATTCTAAAAACCTGTTTTTGGTTTGTCATTATATTGGGATATTGTGTGTAGATTGATGAGGGGAAAAAACAATTCAATCAATTTTAGAATAAGGCTGTAACGCAACAAAATATGGGAAAAGTGAAGAGGTCTGACAAACACCCTTGACTTTTTTCCCCAGGTTTTTTGGTGTAAATTAATAACAATTGAAAAGCTGAAATGGCAGCTTGAGTCAATAAATCAATACATATATTTAACCCCTTTGTTATGGCAAGCCTAAATAAGTTCAGGAGTGAAAATGTACTTAACAAGTCACATAATAAGTTGCATGGACTCAATCTGTGTGCAATAATAGTCTTTAACATGATTTTTGAATGACTACCTCATATCTGTACCCTACACATAAGGTCTCTCAGTCGAGCAGTGACTTTCAAATAGGGATTCAACCACAAAGACCAGGTAGGTACTCTAAAGACTCGCAAAAAAGGAACCTATTGGTAGATATAAAAAGCAGACATTGAATATCCATTTGAGCATGGGGAAGTTATTAATTACACTTTGGATGGTGGATCAATACACCCAGTCACTACAAAGATACAGTTGTCCTTCCTAACTCAGTTGCAGGAGAGGAAGGAAACCGCTCAGGGATTTCACCATGAGGCCTATGGTGACTGTAAAACAGTTACAGAGTTGAATGACTATGATAGGAGAAAACTGATGACGGATCAACAACATTCTAGTTATTCCACAATACTAACCTAACTGACAGTGAAAAGAAGGAAGATGATACAGAATAAAAATCTTCCAAAATATGCACCCTGTTTTCAACAAGGCACTAAATTACTGCAAAAGATGGGGTAAAGCAATTCACCTTTTTTCCTGAATACAAGGTGTTATGTTTGTGGTTATCCAATACAACACACTACTGAGTACCAATCCCCATATTTTCTAGCATTGTGGTGGCTGCATCATGTTATGGGTATGCTTGTAATCGTAAAGAACTGGGGAGTTTTTCAGGATAAAAATGAAGCGGAATGGAGCTAAGCACAGGCAGAATCCTAGAGGAAAACTTGGATCAGTCTGCTTTTCACCAGACACTGGGAGATGAAATCATCTTTCAGCAGGACAATAACCTAAAACACAAGGCCAAATCTACACTAGTGAATGTTCCTGAGTGGCCGAGTTACAGTTTTGACTTAAATCTACTTGAAAATCTATGGCAAGACCTGGAAATGGTTGTCTAGCAATAATCAACAACCAATATGACAGAGCTTGAATAATTTTTGAAAAGTATAATGGGCAACTGTGTCACAGTGTCCACAGAAGGTGGCGCCCTTCCCGGTCGGGCAGTGCTCGGCGGTCGTCGTCGCCGGCCTACTAGCTGCCACCGATCTATGTTTCTGTGTCTTTTGGTTTTGTCTGTCTAGGTCAGCACCTGTTCCTTGTTAGTCATTTAGTGGGGGGGTATTTAGTTTGTCTTTTTTGTTTGGGAATTTGTGCGGGATTATTTCATTTCATGTGTGAGTAGCAGTTGGTATTTTGCGCTGCCTTTTACCACGCAGCGTACTTTGGATCATACATTGGGATTGCCGGGCTGCGCCCCGTGCGTTTAGAATTTTGGAGTTGTTCTCCTATCGTGTGTTTTGCGCACCCTGCCTTGTGGCTACCTTATTTATACAGTGTTTAATAAAACATCTGTGTTAACGGACCTCAGTCTCCTGCACTTGACTCTGTCCCTTTCCTGCTACCAAGGATATCGATGACAAACTGTTGCACAATCAAGGTGAGAAAAGCTCTTAGAGACTTACCCTGAAGACTCACAGCTGTAATCTCTGTCAAAGGAGCTTCTGCAAAGTATTGATTTAGGGGTGTGAATACTTATGGAAATTAGATGTTTCTGTAATTCATGTTTTCACTGTCATTACGGGGTATTGTGTGTAGATGGGTAAGATTTTTTTTTTTAAATGTTGAATTTAGGCTGTAACACAACAAAATGTGGATTAAGTCAAGGGGTATGGGTACTTTCTGAAGGCACTGTAAATGTGCACAAAATAACTCACCAACAATAATTATTGAAGCATTGAAGTTAGACACCAAACCAACATTCACATGTTCAGGCTATCCTAACTTCAAATTGTATGTTTTTTTTCAGACTAAAACGATATACATTTGCATAATATAAAACTCGCCAAAAGTAACCCTTGAATCGTTCAAGCTGGATACACCAGCACCAACTCTATGTTCAGGCTGTCCAAACTTTTCATCTACCTACTTTTTCAACTATAAACAGTCACCACCATTACCACAGCAAAAACTACCACTATTATAATGTATTTCAAAACCATACATAGTTTAAAACATGCTAGCAAACACACCACATTTTCTTCAGGAAATGTACTTTTCAGTGATCACTGTTAGCCTGAAGAGTGTATTTATTACATACAACAGCTAGCTATCAGTAGGTCTACATTCAATAGCCTAAAACTTTTAAATCTTTACATCATTCAACTGAAATCAAACTTAATTTACACTGAACGTTTTACAAAAGTCAATTGTGAAACCCACAGCTTGATTGAGAGTTGCTTTGCTTTCCTAAGAGTGTTGTCCACATGATCCTCACCTTTCTTCCCATTTTATGACAGAAGATCACTTTGTCTTATGTCTTTCGTTTTCACACGCAACAACTGTGGTTTAGACATTTTTGTGATCTAACTGACTCACAATCCAAAGTAATATGGTTGATATAGTAGTCTATCAAAGTAATCGGACCAATTTTACGACATTTAAACTTTTACCACTACCACAAAAATACTTTTAAAGAGTTAAAGCAAGTCCCACCAATTGTACATCATGTACAATTACCATCTACGTATTATTATTCTTTACAACGCTACTCCTCTTACAACATTTAAGATAGAGATGCCATTCAAACTTTTGAAGTGTAGACTGGTCTGGAAGAGTGTGCTTGTATACTTTTTAAACTATTTAACTTTTTGTCCTCCATCCACTTTCATGGCCTGGCCTGCTCGCTGTCTGAATCGCCGTGCCTCCAGCTCGTCTAGCTACTCACTGGACCCTATGATCACTCAGCTACACATGCCTCTCCCTAATGTCAATATGCCTTGTCCATTGCTGTTTTGGTTAGTAATTTTTGCCTTATTTCACAGTAGAGCCTCCAGCCCTGCTCAATATGCCTTAGCTAGCCCTTATGTTCCACTCCCCACACATACGGTGACCGCACCTGGCTTAAATGGTGCCTCTAGAGACAAAACCTCTCATCGTCACTCAATGCCTAGGCTTACCTCCACTGTACTCACATCCTACCATACCCTTGTCTGTACATTATGTCTTGAATCTATTCTTCTGCGCCCAGAAACCTGCTCGTTTTACTCTCTGTTCCGAACGCACTAGACGACCAGTTCTTATAGCCTTTAGCCGTACTCTTATCCTACTCCTCCTTTGTTCCTCTGGTGATGTAGAGGTTAACCCAGGCCCTGCAGCCCCCGGCATCACTCCCATTCCCCAGGCACTCTCATTTGTTTTATTCACTGCTTTAGCACACTCCACCAACCTGGATGTCCTAGCCGTGTCTGAATCCTGGCTAACTATAACATTTTGCGACAAGATAGAACTGCCAAAGGGGGTGGAGTTGCAATCTACTGCAGAGATCAGTCATACTATCCAGGTCTGTGCCCAAACAATTTGAGCTTCTACTTTTAAAAATCCACCTTTCCAGAAACAAGTCTTTCACTGTTGCCGCTTGTTATAGACCCCCCTCGGCCCCCAGCTGTGCCCTGGACACCATATGTGAATTGATTGCCCCCATCTATCTTCAGAGCTCGTGCTGTTTGGTGACCTAAACTGGGACATGCTTAACACCCTGGCCATCCTACAATCTAAGCTAGATGCCCTCAATCTCACACAAATCATCAAGGAACCTACCAGGTACAACCCTAAATCTGTAACCATGGACACCCTCTTTGATATCATCCAAACCAACCTGTCCTCTAAATACACCTCTGCTGTCTTCAACCAGGATCTCAGTGATCACTGCCTCATTGCCTGCGTGCGTACTGGGTCCGCGGTCAAACGACCACCCCTCATCACTGTCAAACGCTCCCTAAAACACTTCTGTGAGCAGGCCTTTCTAATCGACCTGGCCCGGGTATCCTGGAAGGATATTCACCTCATCCCTTCAGTAGAGGATGCCTGGTTGCGCTTCAAAAGTGCTTTCCTCTCCATATTAAATAAGCCTGCCCAATTCAAAAAATGTTGAACTAAGAACAGATATAGCCCTTGGTTCACCCCAGACTTGACTGCCCTTGACCAGCACAAAAACATCCTGTGGCGTTCTGCATTAGCATCGAATAGCCCCCGCGATATACAACTTTTCAGAGAAGTCAGAAACCAATATACTCAGTCAATCAGGAAAGCTAAGGCTAGCTTTTCAAAACAGAAATTTGCTTCCTGTAGCACTAATTCCAAAAAGTTTTGGGACACTGTAAAGTCCATGGAGAATAAGAGCACCTCCTCCCAGCTGCCCACTGCACTGGGAATAGGAAACACTGTCACCACTGATAAATCTACGATAATCAATCATTTCAATAAGCATTTTTCCACAGCTGGCCATGCTTTCCACCTGGCTACCCCTAGCCTGGCCAACATCTCAGCACCCCCTGCAGCAACTTGCCCAAACCCCCACCTGCTTCTCCTTCACCCAAATCCAGACAGCTGATGTTCTGAAAGAACTTCAAAATCTGGATCCCTACAAATCAGCTGGGCTAGACAATCTGGACCCTCTCTTTTTAAAATGATCTGCCGAAATTGTTGCAACCCCTATTACTAACCTATTCAACCTCTCTTTCGTATCGTCTGAGATCCCCAAAGATTGGAAAGCTGTCACAGTCATCCCCCTCTTCAAAGGGGGAGACACTCTAGACCAAACTGTTACAGACCTATATCCATCCTGCCCTGCCTTCCTAAAATCTTCGAAAGCCAAGTTAATAAACAGATCACCGACCATTTCGAATCCCACCGTACATTCTCCACTATGTAATCGGGTTTCCGAGCTGGTCATGGGTGCACCTCAGCCACGCCAAATGTCCTAAACGGCCATCGATAAAAGACAGTACTGTGCAGCTGTCTTCAACGACCTGGCCAAGGTTTTCAACTCTGTCAATCACCGCATTCTTATCGGCAGACTCAATAGCCTTGGCTTCTCATATGACTGCCTCGCCTGGGTCACCAACTACTTCTCAGATAGAGCTCAGTGTCAAATTGGAGGGCCTGTTGTCCGGACCTCTGGTCAGGTCTCTATGGGGGTGCCACAGGGTTCAATTCTCGCGTTGACTCTTTTCTCTGTATATATCAATGATATCGCTCTTGCTGCTGGTGATTCTCTGATCCCCCTCTACGCAGACGACACCATTCTGTATACATCTGGCCCTTCTTGGACACTGTGCTAACAAACCTCCAAACGAGCGTCAACGCCATACAACACTCCTCCGTGGCCTCCAACTGCTTTTAAATGCTAATAAAACTAAGTGCATGCTCTTCAACCGATTGCTGCCCGCACCCTCCCACCCGACAAGCATCAATACTCTGGACAGTTCTGACCTAGAATATGTGGACAACTACAAATACCTAGGTGTCTGGCTAGACTGTAAACTATCCTTCCAGACTCACATTAAGCATCTCCAATCCAAAATTAAATCTAGAATCGGCTTCCTATTTCGCAACAAAGTCTCCTTCACTCATGCCGCCAAACGTACCCTTGTAAAACTGACTATTCTACCGATCCTTGACTTCGGCGATGTCATTTACAAAATAGCCCCTAACACTCTACTCAGCAAACTGGATGTGGTCTATCACAGTGCCATCCGTTTTATCACCAATGCCCCATATACTACCCACCACTGCAACCTGTATGCTCTCGTTGGCTGGCCCTCACTACATATCCGTCACCAAACCCACTGGCTCCAGGTCATCTATAAGTCTTTGCTAGGTAAAGCCTCACCTTAGCTCAGTTCACTGGTCACCATAGCAACACCCAGCCGTAGCATGGACTCCAGCAGGTATATTGCACTGGTCATCCCCAAAGCCAACACTTTCTTTGGCCGCCTTTCTTGCCAATGACTGGAACGAATTGCAAAAATCTCTGAAGCTGGAGTCTTATATATCCCTCTCTAACTTTAAGCATCAGCTGTCTTAGCAGCTTACCGAACACTGTATCTGTACACAGCCAATCTGTAAATAGCACACCCGACTACCTCGTCCACATATTATTACTTACCCTCTTGCTCTTTTTCACCCCAGTATCTCTACTTGGACATCATCATCTGCACATCTATCACTCCAGTATTAATGCTAAATTGTAATTATTTTCACCTTTAGGGCCTATTTATTCCCTACCTCCCTACTCTTCTACATTTGCACTCACTGTACTAGATTTTTCTATTTTTCTTTTCTTTTGTGTTATTGACTGTACGTGTCACGACTTCCGCCGAAGTCAGCTCCTCTCCTTGTTCGGGCGGCGGTCGACGTCACCGGCTTTCTAGCCATCACCGCTCAATTTTTCATGTATCCATTTGTTTTGTCTTGTTCCCTGCACACCTGGTTTTCATTCCCCAATTACACTACATGTATTTATTCCTCTGTTCCCCCTCGTGTCTTTGTGTGAAATTGTTTTGTGTTACGTGTCAATTTTGACCGCCAGACTGGTGTTTGTATATTTCCGTGTTTTGTCACGAGGTATGTTTATTTGTTTGAACATAATTATTGTGACTGTTTGCGTGTTTTGTACTTTTGCAAATTGGCTGGAGGTTTAGACGCAGTGGTGTTCGTCTGTTGGTTTCTCCTGCCTAAATAAAGTGTGCGGCTGTTCACAACTCTCTGCTCTCCTGCACCTGATTCCGCTCCCAGTACGCACACCATTGACAGTACGTTTGTTTTTGTGTAATTCTGTATTGTTGTTTTTGTCGCACTACTTTGCTTTTTCTTGGCCAGGTCGCAATTGCAAATGAGAACTTGGTTAAATAAAGGTGAATATTTTTTTTTTCAAGATTAAAAAGGGATTTCTTCAGCGTTCATCACACCCAACATTCTATTCACTGTAAACAATGTAACTTATTACACAAATCAGTTACTTTGACCACTTTCCCAACTTCAAATTCACATGTGCATAAATTAGCATAAAACATCACACCAAAAGTAAGTCTTGAACCGTTTAACCTTTTACTTCAGTTGGCTAAATCAGGGTCACAGTGTGTTTCTTAGTAGTCTTAAACAAATCTACTTTGAAACAAAAGTATACACCTCACACATGGATATGAGTTTAAAAAAATAAGACATCTGTACCATGTTAAATATAGAGTTGAAATGTATTCAATTTTGAGTTTGCATCCAAATATTTACATTTTATAAACATCACAGAAGACTGAAATATTACAAAAACGTTTGACATAAAAACGTTTGACATAAAAACACTGGATTTTCTGCGTTTGAAAAAATGTATGTTTATTAATTATGAAATTATGAAAAATATGAATAACATTCCACCCATGAGGCCACTAGAGGACGCTTCGGGCATTCGACTGAAGGAAATCGGATTTCTTCCACATTCTAAAGCTTCCATTGTTGAAAACTCCCATGACTACCAACATTCTACTCACTGTAAACATTCTAACTTTTGACACAAATCAGCCACAATGACCACTTTCCCAACAACTTAAACAAAAACTTGGAGGGTATGACATCTTGGTCTACTTCTATGGAGTGATTTTTGTGCCAGCATAAATTGTATTTGTATTTCCATTAAAAAAATGTTATTAAGATGTTGCATTGGTAATGTACAAATTGAATAACTGAATTCAGAAATTGAATTTCTATTTAAATAATGAAATGAATATTGAATTCAGTTGTAAAATGTAATTTCTATTTAATTAAATATTCTAATGAAATATTTCTGTATTAAGTTTCAATATGGTAGATATTGCATTCTTGGTCTGTGTATGAAGTTTAATCATCATTTCAAGTTGAGCAAACTTTTATACATTCAACTTCTCTAATCCGTTCAGGTTCGGTTTTCAAATTCAGTTCTCTAAATTCTAATTCAAACCAACATCCTGGTACTTTGCCAGCTATTATGACCCCATGCCTGAAAGCTGAGACTGTGGAGCATTTACATGCCTTCTGTTTCCCTTTACGATACTCACAAGCCGCACAGGACACATTACAAGGCAGTGTGACAAACAAACACATTTTGGCCCCCATAAGAATATTGTTGAATATCCCTGTGTAGCAAAGCCTGGGGAGAGGCCACTACCACAGACCAGAGCTAGGAGGGGTTTCAGGGTACATAGGCTCAGTGAGGCAGAGTTCAAACGTAGGTTTTTATTATTTGTACTAATTTGTAATAACTAGGCTGAGTGAGTTTGCTGAACTCTGGACATTGTATACGTTTATTAGTTACAGATGTTACAGCCTTCATAACCCTAAAAGCGCAAAACAGGGCCAAAGTTTTCTGAACTATGAGATTGTATATGGTAATGTGTTACAGATGTTACAGCCTTAAAAGATCACAGTGCAGTTGACACATGCGCGCGGTTGATTAAGTTCGTTAACCAACTTATACAACCGCGCCAGGCCCTTCCCTCAGTTTTTTACCAAAACAGCGGTGGGGTGTTGCTTTGTTATCGTTTCAATTAGGGACAACGTTTTTTGTTCCTGAGGTTATAGTCGAAGTTCCTTCTTCTTGAGCATTTCTGTTTTTAAGTTATGTAATAAAAATCTATGTTCGAACTGTTTACTCTGCCTCACTGAGCCTTTGTACCCTGAAATCCCTCCTAGCTCGGGTCCATGGCAGTGGCCTCTCCCCAGGCTCTGCTACACAGGAATATTCAACTACAATGAGCTCCAAAAGTATTGTTTAAGCTCTGTACTCCAGCACTTTGGATTTGAAATGATACAATGACTGTGAAGTTATCCTGCAGACTGTCAGATTTAATTTGAGGTTATTTTCATCCGTTAATTTTGAACCGTTTCGAAACTACAGCACTTTTTGTACATAGTCCCCCTATGTTAAGGGACAAAAAGAATTGGGACAAATTCACTTAAAGTCTTCCAAAGTTTAGTATTTGGTCCCATATTCATAGCACACAATGACTACATCAAGCTTGTTAATCTACAAACATGTTGGACGCATTTACTGTTTGTTTAGTTGTCTCAGATAATTTTGTGCCAAATATACATTTATGGAAAATAATGTATTGTGTCATTTTGGAGTCACTTTTATTGTAATTAAGAATAGAATATGTTACTAAACACTAAACACACATGCTAACATGATTACGGATAGTCCTGAATAAATCATGAAAAAAGATGAGTGAGAAAGTTAGACGCACAAATATCAATTTTGAGAACTGAATTTGAAAACAGAATCTGAATGCAACTGAGAAGAAGAATATTTTAAACTTTGGTGCACTTGAAATTATGGTTTGTAAACTTGATACACAGACAAGGATTGCAATATCTACAATATTGAAACTGAATATACAGTACCATTCTAAAGTTTGGACATACCTACTTATTCAAGGGTTTTTCTTAATTTTAACTATGTTCTACATTGTAAAATAATAGTGAAGACAACAAAACTATGAAATAACACATGGAATCATGAATGTTTTAAACAAATCAAAATCTATGTTATATTTGAGATTCTTCAAAGTAGCCACCCTTTGCCCTGATGACAGCTTTGCACACTCTTGGGATTCTCTCAACCAGCTTCACCTGAAATGCTTTTCCAAGTCTTGAAGGAGTACCCACATATTCTGAGCACTTATTGGCTGCTTTTCCTTCACTCTGTGGTCCAACTCATCCTAAACCCTCTCAATTGGGTTGAGGTCGGGGGTGATTGTGGAGGCCAGGTCATCTGATGCGGCACTCCATCACTCTCCTTCTTGGTCAAATAGCCCTTACACAGCCTGTAGGTGTGTTGGGTCATTGTCCTGTTGAAAAACAAATGATAGTCCCACTAAGCGCAAACCAGATGGGATGGCGTATCGCTGCAGAATGCTGTGGTAGCCATGCTGGTTAAGTGTGCCTTGAATTCTAAATAAATCACAGACAGTGTCACCAGCAAAGCACCCCCACACCACCTCCTCCATGGTTCATGGTAGGAACTACACGTGAGGAGATCATCCGTTCACCTACTCTGTGTCTCACACACGGCGGTTGGAACCAAAAATTGCTACATTTGGACTTATCACACCAAAGGACAGATTTCCACTGGTCTAATGTCAATTGCTCGTGTTTCTTGGCCCAAGCAAGTCTCTTATTATTATTGGCGTCCTTTAGTAGTGGTTTCTTTGCAGCAATTCGACCATGAAGGCCTGATTCACACAGTCTCCTCTGAACAGTTGATGTTGAGATGTGTCTGTTACTTGAACTCTGTGAAGCATTTATTTGGTGTGCAATTTCTTAGGCTGGTATCTCTAATGAACTTATCAGCAGAGGTAACTTTAGGTCTTCCTTCCCTGTGGCAGTCCTCATGACAGCCAGTTTCATCATACCGCTTGATCTTTTCTTTTGACTGCACTTGAAGAAACTTTCAAAGTTCTTAAAATGTTCCAGATTGACTGACCTTCATGTCTTAAAGTAATGATGGCTGTCATTTCTCTTTGCTTATTTGAGTTGTTCTTGCCATACTATGGACTTGGTCTTTTACCAAATAGGGCAATCTTCTGTATACCACCCCTACCTTGTCACAACACAACTGACTGGCTCAAATGCATTAAGGAAATAAATTCCACAAATTAACTTTTAACAAGGCACACCTGTTAATTAAAATGCATTCCAGGTGACTACCTCATGAGCTGGTTGAGAGGATGTCAAGAGTGTGCAAAGCTGTCATCAAGGCAAAGGGTGGCTACTTGGAAGAATCTCAAATATAAAATATATTTTGACTTGTGTAACATTTTTTTGGTTACTACATGATTCCATATGTGTTATTTCATGATTTGGATGTCTTCACTATTATTCTACAATGTAGAAAATAGTACAAATAAAGAAAAACCCTGGAATGAGTAGGTGTGTACAAACTTTTGACTGGTACTGTATATAGAATTTTAAAACGGAATGCAATATTCATTCAATTCAGTTTCAAATCATTAAATAGAAGTTTAATTATTCAATTTGTGCATTACAATTTCAAAAACATTGAATTCAAATACAACTTCTGTCGACACTTAAATTGATATTCTTCTCTGCCATTTAAATATGAAATTTGAACAGAAACTGAGTGTACAAAGCATTATGAAAACCAGCTCTTTCTATGACAGACTGACGAGGTGAATCCAGGTGAAAGCTATGATCCCTTATTGATGTTACTTGTTAAATCCACTTCAAATCAGTGTAGATGAAGGGGAGAAGACAGGTTTAAAGCCTTGATACAATTGAGACGTGCACAATTCAGAGGTTGAATGGGCAAGACAAAAGATTGAAGTGCCTTTGAACAAGGTATGGTAGTAGGTGCCAGGTGCACCGGTTTGAGTGTGTCAAGAACTGAAACGCTGCTGGGTTTTTCACACTCAACAGTTTCCTGTGTGTATCAAGAATGGTCCACCACCCAAAGGACATCCAGCCAAGTTGTTCCTAATGTTTTGTACACTCAGTGTATATTATTTCAGAAAGAAAACATCACGTGTAAGTTTAACCATTTATCAGAAAAGATGCATGGTTTGGCGTTAGGGCTCTGCTCCTTCAGGATAGTTCACAGCCCAAGCGAAGCGTCATATGAAGATGATATTATAACTACAGCCAGCTGATTAACTATGTGTACGGCAGAATGCACCGTTTAAGAGCTCTCAATAGACCAGCGAAGGTCATTCTACCATACATGACTGACTACTAGGCCTATGTGTACGTACTAACTATGTGTAGCATGAGCTAATGCAGCCGTATGACTATTTCACATATGACGCACCACCTGGTACCCTCGATGAGGCAAGATGAGCTGTCGTCTTGGATCATGAGGATATTCTACATATGAACACAGCCAACCACCTGCAATATAGATCCACTACCAGGTGGTCTTGCTGAGCAATATGAGCGGTCATTTGTGCATGAGAATATTCTACATATGAGCCCAAGCAACCACCTGCAAAATAGATGCACTGCTGGGTGCCAGCCACCCACCTGAGCTGACAGTGTTATACTGTATCAGATGCGATGCAGAACAAAAGCAACCTATTTACTGGACCATATCGATGACGCAATCATGATCATATTAGTAATTAGTGCCGGAACTCATGTAGGCTCCACGCTCTCAGAGTGAAACATCGTAGGCAGTAGAAGATTATGGCCCATAATCTTGAGGGTCAAGCCGTGACCGATGAGAAGTAGCACCAATGCAGGCGTGTGCAGCCCATAGATCAGAGCTGACACATAGTGCTGACAAAGGAACCAGAGCAGTGAGGAGTTCCAGGATCTTGTCATTGGTTGCCAGCATCGGTGTTGAACAAGGGTTAGCCAGGTGCCGCCCATGCTCAGCATGCAGGTAGCATAACATGAAAGAGAGTACAAAGCAATGTTAGTTCTTGTTATGACGACATTGTGTTCCATTGTCAATTCTTCATCGCTGAGTATAAAAGAACTTTCAGTATGTAAGTGTCCATAAAACAATACAATTTGATATAGCTTGCAAGATTAAAGGGACGGAACATTTAGTGCATTTCAGACTGAAGAACCCATACAAGCCATCAAACAGACCGCTTCTAGCAAAGGTTAATGTAAACCCAACACCAATGAACTCAAAAGTAACAGTCAGTATCTGGTGTGGCCACCAGCTGCATTAAGTACTGCAGTGCATCTCCTCCTCATGGACTGCACCATATTTGTCAGTTCTTGCTGTGAGATGTTACCCCACTCTTCCACCAAGGCACCTGTGAGTTCCCGGACATTTCTGGGGGAAATGGCCCTAGCCCTCACCCTCCGATCCAACAGGTCCCAGACGTGCTCAATGGGATTGAGATCTGGGCTCTTCGCTGGCCATGGCAGAACACTGACATTCCTGTCTTGCAGGAAATCAGGCACACAATGAGCAGTATGGCTGGTGGCATTGTCATGCTGGAGGGTCATGTCAGGATGAGCCTGCAGGAAGGGTACCACATGAGGGAGGAGGATGTCTTCCCTGTAACTTACAGCGTTGAGATTGCCTGCAATGACAACAAGCTCAGTCCGATGATGCTGTGACACACCGCCCCAGACCATGACCGACCCTCCACCTCCAAATCGATCCCGCTCCAGAGTACAGGCCTCGGTGTAACGCTCATTCCTTCGACGATAAACGCGAATCCACATAGGCTTATTTTTTAACAATTTCTTTTACCTTTATTTAACTAGGCAAGCCAGTTAAGAACAAATACTTATTTACAATGACGGCCTAGGAACGGGGGTTAACTGCCTTGGGGATTCGATCTAGCAATCTTTCGGTTACTGGCCCAACCAAATCCAAGATGGCGTAGCAGTCAGACGTCTTTGTCTTCGTCTTGTCCCGTGTATATATATTTTTATATATTTTTTCTTTGCATATATTTAAAAAATATATTTTTCTTAACCTCAACTTCAACATACTCTCCTGCAATCTGCCTCACCCAATGTGGTATGGAGCTGCTATTGTCTTTACTTTTGAACTGGACCCCCAACAGAAGCTAGCCAGCTAACTAGCTACTAGCTGGTAGTCAGCTAGCCACTGCTAGCGGTCATCAGCTAACCTTAGCCCGGACAACTCTTGCCAGTCTGCAGAGAGCGATTCAAACCAGAGCATATCGGACGTATTTTTCTCCATATCTCCGGATTCCTACCGCAAGCTCCGAACCTTTTCACCTGGATCATCGCAGCTAGCTAGCTGCTATCAGAGTGGCCACTCCTAGCTAACGTCTCTGTCACGAAGCAAGCACCAATTAGCCTGGAGCTAGCCTATGCTAGGCCCATCTCCCGGCTAGCTGAAGAGGCCCATCGGCCAATTTCTTGGGCCACTATACCTATTTAGCCAATTGGCCAGAACCCGTTTACTAAACGGAGCCCTGCTGACCATCACGACTGGTCTACCGACGTAACAACACGAGGGGGCTACAACAGACTAATTCCGTCGCTACATCCCTCTAAGGCCCTTCTGCTAGCCCCGGCCCGCTAACTGTCTGAATCGCCGTGTCTCCAGCCAGCCTAGTTACTCACTGGACCCCTATAATCACTCGGCTATGCATGCCTCTCCCTAATGTCAATATGCCTTGTCCATTGCTGTTTTGGTTAGTGATTATTGCCTTATTTCACTGTAGAGCCTCCAGCCCTGCTCAATACACCTCAGCTAACCCTTTAATTCCATCTGCAGTGACCTCACCTGGTTTAAATTATGTTTCTAGAGACAATATCTCTCTCATCGTCACTCAATGCATAGGTTTACCTCCACTGTATTCACATCCTACCATACCTTTGTCTATACATTATGCCTTGAATCTATTCTACCGTGCCCAGAAACCTGCTCCTTTCACTCTCTGTTCCGAACGTACTAGATGACCAGTTCTTATAGCCTTTAGCCGTACTCTTATCCTACTCCTCCTCTGTTCCTCTGGTGATGTAGAGGTTAATCCAAGCCCTGCAGTGCCTAACTCCACTCCCATTCCCCAGGCGCTTTCATTTGTTGACTTCTGTAACCGTAAAAGCCTTGGTTTCATGCACGTTAACCTCTACGGGCTAGGGGGCAGTATTGAGAATTTTTGAAAAAAATATGTGCGCATTTTTAACTGCCTCCTACACCAACTCAGAAGCTAGAATATGCATATTATTGTTTAGGTTTGGATAGAAAACACTCTGAATTTTCTAAACAGTTTGAATGGTGTCTGTAAGTATAACAAAACTCATATTGCAGGCAAAAACCTGTGAAAAATAGATTTAAAAAAATGAGAATTTTGTGACTGTACTATTTAGTGTCATTGTTTTAAAGATACCACAGTGAGAAAGGATTCAGTTCGCAACTCCTACGGCTTCCACTAGATGTCAATGATCTTTAGAAAGTTGTTGGAAGCATCTGTCATGAATACAGACCGAATTAGAAAGCTTACAAGTTGACACGTCATCACTTCATTTTTTGCGCCTGCGCATGAATCTGAGAAGAGTGTCTTTGTCATTATCGTTTATTCTAGACACTTGATAGGTTGTGTGAAAATATTACCGATGTTTACTGATGTTTCACGTTAAAAATGGACCAAAAGATTAATGCTAAACAACGTTTGACATGTTTAAACAAACGTAAATAGATTATTTACTAGGTTTTCTTTAGCTTTTCGACGTGACTTTACACTGCCCACCTCATTTTGTGGGAGCTAACTATTTGGACATAAATTATGAACTTTGTCAAAAGAAACCACATTTGTTCTGGACCTGGGATCTCTGGCAGCGCCTTCTGATGGAGATAATCAAAGGTAAGGGGATATTTAGAATGTTATTATCGATATTAGATGATGCTAATGCTAACGGTTTAGCTTAGCTTAGCTTAGCATATAGCTTATTGTTGTTAGCATAGTACCCAGTTTATGCAAAATGTGATTTCCCAGTAAAGTTATTTTGAGATCTGGTCATTCGGTAGCAATTACGAGATGATAATATATTATTCTTTGAATGACAATATTATAATTTACCAATGTTTTCGAATAGTAATTCCGTGATTTGTAATGCTGGATTCACTGGGTGCATTCGAGCCGAAAAAAATTCTGAATTTCACCGCGACTGTAAATGCTGTTTTTGGATATAAATATGAACTTGATGGAACTAAAAATGCATGTATTGTATAACATAATGTCCTATGAGTGTCATCTGATGCAGATTGTCAAAGGTAAGTGCATAATTCTAGCTAGTTTTCTGTCTGTTGATGCCCTTCTTTGAATTGGCTAAACATTACACGCAGCTATTGTCAATGTACTCTCCTCACATAACCTAACTTTATGCATTCTCCGTAATGCCTCTGAAAATCGGACAGCGTGGTTAGATTTAGGAGATATATCTTTCAAATGGAGGAAAATAGTTGATTATTTGATTATTTGAAATGATTACTCTTGCAGTTTTGAATTCCCCGCCATGGTCACATGACAATGAATCCCAATACCGGGATAAGATCGGGATAAGATCTTAGAAACCTCCTCCCTAAGTCTGTTTATTTCACTGCTTTAACACTCTGCCAACCTGGATGTCCTAGCCGTGTCTGAATCCTGGCTTAGGAAGACCACCAAAAACCCTGAAATTTCCATCCCTAACTATAACATTTTCCGACAAGACAGAACTGCCAAAGGAGGCGGAGTTGCAATCTACTGCAGAGATAGCCTGCAGAGTTCTGTCTTACTATCCAGGTCTGTGCCCAAACAATTTGAGCTTCTACTTTTAAAAATCCACCTCTCCAGAAAAAAGTCTCTCACTGTTGCCGCTTGCTATAGACCACCTTCTGCCCCCAGCTGTGCCCTGGACACCATATGTGATTTGATTGCCCCCATTTATCTTCAGAGCTCGTGCTGTTAGTTGACCTAAACTGGGACATGCTTAACACCCCGGCCATCCTACAATCTAAGCTAAATGCCCTCAATCTCACACAAATGATCAATGAACCCACCAGGTACAACCCCAAATCCGTAAACACGGGCACCCTCATAGATGTCATCCTAACCAACCAAATACACCTCTGCTGTCTTCAACCAGGATCTCAGCGATCACTGCCTCATTGCCTGCATCCGTAATGGGTCTGCGGTCAAATGACCACCCTTCATTACTGTCAAGCGCTCCCTAAAACACTTCAGCGAGGAGGCCTTTGTAAGCGACCTGGCCCGGGTATCCTGGAAGGATATTGACCTCATTCCGTCAGTAGAGGATGCCTGGTTATTCTTTAAAAGAGCTTTCCTCACCATCTTAAATAAGCATGCCCATCAAAAAATGGAGAACCAGGAACAGAAATAGCCCTTGGTTCACTCCAGACCTGACTGCCCTTGACCAGCACAAAAACATCCTGTGGCGTACTGCATTAGCATTGAATAGCCCCCGCGATATGCAACTTTTCAGGGAAGTTAGGAACCAATACACACAGGCAGTTAGGAAAGCAAAGGCTAGCTTTTTCAAACAGAAATATGCATCCTGTAGCAAACTCCAAAAAGTTTTGGGACACTGTAAAGTCCATGGAGAATAAGAGCACCTCCTCCCAGCTGCCCACTGCACTGAGGCGAGGAAACACTGTCACCACCGATAAATCCACTACAATTGAGAATTTCAATAAGCATTTTTCAACGGCTGGCCATGCTTTCCACCTGGCTACCCCTACCCCGGTCAACAGCCCTGCACCCCCCACAGCAATTTGCCCAAGCCTCCCCCATTTCTCCTTCACCCAAATCCAGATAGCTGATGTTCTGAAAGAGCTGCAAAATCTGGACCCCTACAAATCAGCTGGGCTAGACAATCTGGACCCTCTCTTTCTAAAATGATCCACCGAAATTGTTGCAACCCCTATTAGTAGCTTATTCAACCTCTCTTTCATATCGTCTGAGATCCACAAAGATTGTAAAGCTGCCGCGGTAATCCCCCTCTTCAAAGGGGGAGACACTCTAGACCCAAACTGCTACAGACCTTTATCTGTCCTACCCTGCTTTTCTAAGGTCTTCGAAAGCCAAGTTAACAAACAGATCACCGACCATTTCGAATCCCACCGTACCTTCTCTGCTATGCAATCTGGTTTCAGAGCTGGTCATGGATGCACCTCAGCCACGCTCAAGTTCCTAAACGATATCATAACCGCCATCGATAAGAGACAATACTGTGCAGCTTTATTCATCGACCTGGCCAAGGCTTTCGACTCTGTCAATCACCACATTCTTATCGGCAGACTCAACAGACTTGGCTTCTCAAATGACTGCCTCGCCTGGTTCACCAACTACTTCTCAGATAGAGTTCAGTGTGTCAAATCGGAGGGCCTGTTGTCCGGACCTCTGGCAGTTTCTATGGGGGTGCCACAGGGTTCAATTCTCGGGCCGACTCTCTTCTCCGTGTACATCAATGATGTCGCTCTTGCTGCTGGTGATTCTCTGATCCACCTCTACACAGACGACACCATTCTGTATACTTCTGGCCCTTCTTTGGACACTGTGTTAACTAACCTCCAGACGAGCTTCAATGCCATACAACTCTCCTTCTGTGGCCTTCAACTGCTCTTAAATGCAAGTCAAACTAAGTGCATGCTCTTCAACCGATCGCTGCCCACACCTGCCTGCCCGTCCAGCATCACTACGCTGGACGGTTCTGACTTAGAATATGTGGACAACTACAAATGACTAGGTGTCTGGTTAGACGTAAACTCTCCTTCCAGACTCACATTAAGCATCTCCAATCCAAAATTAAATCTAGAATCGGCTTCCTATTTCGCAACAAAGCATCCTTCACTCATACTGCCAAACATACCCTCGTAAAACGGACTATCCTACCGATCCTTGACTTCGGCAATGTCATTTACAAAATAGCCTCCAACACAAGTCTGACGGTCTCATGGTAATTGACCGTAATTAACATAAACACATTTTGCATCTCCAGGCCTCCACACATACAAGCCGCTGATGCACGCCTTTTGAACATCTACATTTAAAAAGTGTAATAAATAAATGTAATCTACACCATCTAAATAAATCCATTATTTACCTTATTCAGGTCTAAAGGAACAAAATTATATGAAGAAAATGTATTTCCGAAGAACAGAATATGAGTTACTGTATATTATCTGGCTATGCTCCATGCCATAGGCTGTAGGCTTGTTCATTTAGCTGACAAGATATGCTTATAGTCCTGTGCCATTATTTAATATTATATGAATTTATTCTAAGAAGAATATATTTTAACTTAGCTGAATAAAATAGAATGGATACATTTCCCATTCCGGAGCGAGTGCGCATATGAAGTGATTATGGTGAGCGTAAAAGTGATCACTTGAAACAGGTCCTATATGCTAGATTTTGAGTTATTTGGCAACTTTAGTTGTGAATGATACAAACCTTAGAATGTCTTAGAAATCAAAACATATATGGGCTGCATGATGCAACTATAGGCTATTGATGATTTGAGAGTCGCAATAAAAACTTGCGCTCTGTTCCTTGCCTCAGGCTGCACAGCTGTTCTCTCATCAAGTGATCATATTTTCATCTATCAGACTATTCTCAATTTAATATTGTCTTTACTAATATGTAAAATTTGTTTAGATTTAGAATGGATCATTATCAAATAGGCAGGAGAGCGGAAGGGGAAAAAAGACTTCATCTGTATGCGCTCGAATAGCGAATGGAGGCCGTTCACTTTCCCCCAGTCCGTTTTCAATGATGCGTGGTAGGCTGCTTTGGTTTTAAAGTGGAGCTGTGTTTAATATGAGCAACTGAGAAATAAAAATAACACATTTCACTCCACACATCAACCACTGTTTAAGGAGCATGCTCTCGCTGCGCACCAGGTGATATGGCGTCCAAACTCTGTATGCCATGGGCTCTCCAACCCTGTTCCTGCAGCTACCCAGTGCTTAATTTGGGAAACCAAGTGAAATCTGTTCTGGAACATCAAAAGTAACATGTTTTCGCAACAAAACATATTTCACTAAACTGTTGACAGCCCCTCTGCACACTCGGAATAAAGGAGAGAGAGGAGATGGAAACGCTTGGTGATTAGATATTCTATATAGCTAAAGGTAATGTGCCACCCAAATTCACTATTACTAGGCTATTCAAAATCAAATACAAATTCCCTATAATTGTAGGCTACTTGTAAGCCGCCCTACACAATCAATGAACCAACAGTATCACCTAGGGCTATACATTCTCTACCAGACTCATGGATATACATTTTGGAGTGTAGCATATGGTAACCAGTCCATCCAGTATGCATAACAATACAGTCCACACTCAAAAACGATTATTCGAATTACACAGCGTACACAGTGAGAGTGACATGATAATCTAAAACGTAGACCCATTGTGTAAAGTAACGAAGTAGAAATACTTTGTTACTGTACTTAAGTCGTTTTTTGGGGTATCTGTACTTTGCTATTTATATTTCTGTCGACTTTTACTTTTACTTCACTACATTTTCAAAAGAAAATGTATACTTTTACTCCGGTACATTTCCCCTAACACTTCCGTAACTTGCTACAAAATCAAATCAATCTGAAGCTGGAAGAAAAAAAATCATGTTTTGAAAAAGATGCGAGCAAAGTCAACGAGTCGGCACACTCATGGGTGAACTTAATTTGTTAGGCAGCAGGCGACAACATGCAAGCAAAGTTGATCCAATCCTCATCAGTTTGGGCAAATCCAATGGTTCTAAAGTGTAAACACCACCCACTGGGAGCCTGTCACTTGCAAAACAGTCATCCACTCAGCAGCACTTTGCCCAAGCATGTCGGACATTGCACAATCATGACCGACATCACTCTACCACCACCACCTCCTGATGAAGACGAACCCCCTTGGACCAATCTAAAATAAATGCTAGCTAGCTAGAATAACATTAGCTTGCTAGCTAATGATACTTACATTAGCATGCTAGCTAACATTAGCTAACCTAGCTAGCCCACATTTGCTAATACAACAAGCAGTATTAGAGTATGCTAGCTAATCCTGTAGCTAAATAGTTCAGTAGCTAGTTGCTACCTACTTTAGCTGGCTAAAATATGCCCAGATTCGGAAGCTTTGTTATCTAACTAAACTAACGTGAGCTAACTAGCTAGTAGTTTCTGAACCTGGGCACATTTTAGTCAACTAACATTAGTGTAGCCAAACACCTTTTCTCTAAACGTTAGCTTTCAAATTTGAGATAACACCAAATAGATTAGCTAGTTAGTTGATAAAGTTGTTCTTCTTACCTAGATAATTAATGTAGACTTAATTAAATAGTGGTCACAAACTGTTACTTAACTAATGTTGTTTATAGCTTAAAAAAATGTGGATCCTATACCTTAACTACCTTACCTTTGGTGATGGTAGTTATCTAGCTAAGTAACAAATGTCAATTCTCTTTTCCTCTTCTTATTATTTTAAAGAAAACATGTACACCATCTAAAGAAGTGCTGTGGTGAAGTATGTGGTCCAAGGGCTCCAGTCAGTCGATATTGTAGAACAAGAATCCTTCAGAGAGTTTGTCCAGGATCTGCAGCCTAACTCGAAGATCATATCAAGGCCCACACTGCGCTCCAGTATTGAAGCCTCCAAGGAAATGAAGAATAAGGTGACTGAGGCCATGAGAGGGGTTGGCCATATCGCCACCAACACCGACTGCTGGGTTGCAAGAAGACAGAGCTTCATTGTCATTACAGCCCATTGGATAGACCCTGACAGTCTCAACAGATGCTCTGCAGCCCTGGCCTGTAAATGGTTGAGAGGATCGTACACCTTTGGTGTGTTGGCAGGCGCCCTAAATTACATCCATTTTGAGTTTGAAGTCCGGGGTAAGATTGTGAGAACAACAACAAACGCCACTAACTTCTTGCTTTCCAAGTTATTGGAGAAGATGACAAGACGAGGCAGTCAAAGCAGTGGGTGGTGAAGCAGCTCAGCCAGGACAGGAAGATGGTGAAGAGGAACAAGAGGAGAGTGAAGAAGTGGAGTTTGTTGATGTGGTAACGATCATGAATGAAGATGATGGTTTCGAGTACCAGCTGCAGAAGCTCCAGTGCTGTGCTTGCCACCAACTCAACTTAGTATTTACAGTCAGTGCCCTGAAAGCAACATCCAGTGAGGCTTACAGATCCACACTTGCAGCCGAAATGGTTAAAAATGCTTGCGACCTCCAGCTGCTGCACCCGAATGCTACAAGGTGGAACTCCTGGTCGATAGCGGTAGAAAGACTCCTGAGGATTGTCGAAGACAAAAGAGAGTCGGGAGTTCTCTGCACAAACTTCGAGGTTCCAATGTAAGTAAGGATTATGCATTAATTTATCATAACGTAAGGTCTTCAGTGTTGTCTTAATCTGTTGCAGTGTTTCCTGGCCCTTTGCTTGGTGACAAATAACTGTTTCACATATTGTAGCCATACATTATCATTGATCCACTTAGTCAACTACTCATCCAGCCATTGATTACTGTAGTTAAAATCAGGTGAAATGGTTCACGGTCCCCTTTCTATAGGGTTAGGAAACACAGTATTATATATTTATTTTTCACAGGTTCAATCCATCTGAACTCGCCTTCCTCACAGAGTATGCTGCCACCATGAACCCAGTCGCAAAGGCCATCAACATCCTGCAGGCTGAAACCAATGTCCAGATGGGGTGGCTACTTCCAACTATCAACCTACTGATCACAAAACATGAATGAATCAAGTTGTCCCTGAAATACTGTAAGCCTCTGGTGGAGGCGCTACAACTGGGACTGAAGAAGAGCTTCAGCCACGTTTCAAGAACCTGAGCTGATCGCAGGTGCAATCCTTCTCCCCAAAATCACAACAACGTGGACAAAAGATGACACCACCATCAGAATGGGTAAGACAGCATGTGGTTAATGAACAATATTTTATTATTCATAAACAACTGTGTATAGTGTACATGTTGACACTTGATAGATTTGAGAACCACCCATTTAAACTACAATCCTGACTTTGTGGTTCAGTCCAATGGCTAGCCTACTTAGCCCTGTTGCTTGGTTTATATAAATGGGGTGTCATGACGTTGGCCTGTGGGTAAGGTTTATGACCCCCCCCATAAATACCTTCTCCCTTCCCCTCTCTCTCTGACCCTACTGAAGGACTGGAATAGCCTGTGTTAAATATAGAGAGTCTGGGAACATCAAACAAATGGGGAAAGGAACCATCTTTTGTTAATAAAACCAGTTGGAAATATGCTTGATAACGTAATGAGTATGTATGTCAGTTCATTGTTATCTGAGACATTATGATTGATGGCAGGACAACATAAACTGTACCGGAGAAAGTATACACCCTCTAGTTATCAGAGTCACATGGAATTGTTATGCAATTGAAATGTTTGATATTGAAATTGTTTGTTAGGAGATTAAATGTAATTTTAGCTTCCAAATGAGAGAATTGGGTTTTCATAGGGAAAGTGCCCTGCCGATCAGTGGCCAACCCTGTGAAGAGACATGGGGTTATAAACGATGAAACCCCTCCTTTCCCCTCTCCACTATATAAGTCTTTGACGAAAAGACATTCCGTGTTCCAGTACGTGAGGACTGCAGCCTCTACGTTATAAGGACAGACACATATCAAGAACAGAACTAAGCCAACCTCGGCGTGAGCTATGGTATGAACTGGTATGAACTTTGAGCTTATTCACTACAGAAGTGATACTTCCTAGCCGTTGAGTTAGCCGCTGCTAACGTGGGCTAGGAAAGGACGGACGACGGATCCAGTCTAACAACCAGACGAAGATACCACCACCATTGACATTCTTCCACTACACAACAGGAAGATCTGTTGGCCAACCACGGCCAGCATCTACGACCAATCTACCGAAGCGCAGCTCAGAGTAAATATTTATTGCATTTTCCTTTTCCAAATGGGCGGTAATTTAGAATGCATAAGATAATGTATTTACGATAGCATAGCTGCTGTTTCTGTGTTCCTAAATCTTCCCGCTCTTTCATTCAAGCCCAACCCCCTTTTCCTTTGTGTAACCAGCCATGATACAGGCTCCGTCCACCAGGACGTTTTCTGTATGACATCATATGAATTCTGTGTATTTGTAATTCTGTGTGATTAGTTAGGTATTTAGTAAATAAATAATTAAACCCAATTTTGTATTGCTGATTCAACTTGTTAGCCAGGGTTCGTGAAGATAACCAAGAATTTATAACTTTCATGATGAGATTGAAAATAAGATAAGATTGACTGCTATCGATGTAAAATATTACTAAGTATTTTAAGAGTTTATTCAGAAGATAACAGCTCTATAAACGTTCTTCTGTGGTGCCCCGACTTTCTAGTTAATTACATTTACATGATTAGCTTAATCAGGTAATATTAATTACAGAGAAATAATTTTATAAGTTAGCATGTCATATCACTTAATCCGGCATAGCCAAAGACACGACATATATGGTGCCCCCGTGTGAGGACTCAAACTAAAATGCACGTTGGCTCATTTTGATAACACATATATGGAGCCCCCGTGCGAGGAATCTAAAATAGGATGAAGCTTTCATTTTGATTCAGCCTATATAAAATTGAAAAGCAGATTACATAATATACCAAGTATTTTATATACATTATGGGAATTGTAGATCGGAATTATTGGTGCGTGTGTGTTCTGGAGAATCGCCTCAGTGTTGTGCTCTGAGGTAGTCAGTGGGTAGCATACCTATACAGTTCTGTATGAGGGCTGATAAAGCTATCTGATAAATAGCGCGTTTGGCCAAACGCTGGGCTATTTCTGCCTCGCGCGTTTCAGACGCGTGTTGGCTAGGTCATTATTAATTTCTCGAGCGAGGACAAAGACCCAGCCGATTGAAATTTAGGAGAGATTAGCTTGACCAGTTTATAAGTATCTCTCTGTCTGTCTCTCGCGTTTCGATGCGAGGAGACCACGGTGCATTTTGTTGTTTACCGCGAGTTCCGGTTAAAACATCGTCAAATATCGCCGAAAAGGGTTTGAACATAATACGTTATAAGTAAAACCTTTCCCTTGCCAAGGGAATCCTATGTGAGCATTTTTCAGGCATCAAGTAGCATTAGCTTGCTCGAGATGCTAAGCTAACAAAAGGGAAAACAGCCATTTTGTTTGTGCCACATGGTAATTCATCCGACTTGCGGAACGAAAGTCCTGCCCTGGGTACTTCCGATGATTTCAACGTGTGCCAGCAGACTCCCCTATGAGAGTCACCAGTACTTTTTTCAAATAATTAGTCAGGTGACACTCAAGTCGTTACTCATGATATCCAGACGGATATCGATGTCTTATTCAATTGAACTAATAAGTGAAATTGCCAGATTTCCGTTCTCAAGTGGATCTTTTTTTTTTTAAATATCCAAATTGATGAGTTTTCTAAATGAGACATTGTAATCTTTTTTCCACATTAACCTAGATGAATAAACCTCTAAGGTTAATTCAAGTTTAAATCCCAAATAGCCTATACAGGTTTGATTTATCATTAAAATTGATCAATCAGTAAAATTTGGTTTTTGCAAAACCCATTCAGTAATCCAGTACTGACAGAAGTCCCGCCCCAGCGGGAATCCCATGTGGCTTCGGCCGAAGGAAGAAGTGTACCATAGTGGGAAGTGTTCCCAACATTTAATCTACTGTTTACACTTATGATATCCAATCAATGGAGATGGTAGGGATTATCATCTCATTCAATTTAATAAGTTAAATTGTTGAACAAACCTTAATGTTCTTCCAATCAAATGAGACACTTTTAAAACTTCTCATATTAACCTGGATGAAGCAACCTCTAAGGTTAATTCAAGTTTAATACCCAGATAGCCTACCCAGGTAGGATTAATCATTGGCATTGATTAATTCATTCAATTTGCTTTTGCAAATTCATTCACATCCAACTTCCACATTACTGGTACAGTACTGATGGTTCGTCAACATCTATAAATAGATTAAACTTGTCTTTGCAGCTTCCAATGAATTCCAAACCCAAACATTGAAGAGAAAAAATAGGAACATTCTTCCTCTAAATTTTTCTAATAATGTGCAAGCTACCAAAGGAGGTGGTCACCACTCCTCCACTAATTAGTGAACCTCCACCCATAAAAGGATTGATCTCTGACCTCAGCAGCGATACCAACCCTAATTATGCCATTAGTGAAAAATCAGCCGAAATTGCGAACGCTGTCCAAAATCAACCATCAAACACAGGCTTTGTGACGGTTCTCTCCACTTTAGCACTTATGTATCGCCATCAAAGGTTGGCATCGATCCAATACCACAGTGCACAGCTGAAGCACGTGCAAGACATGGCTAACATGAGGGCACAGGTGGAGAGAACTGAGCAACTATTGACAAAAGCTGGAAATGGAAACATTCTGCTAGTCGAGGAACTGCGTTTGAAATCGGAACAATTAAAAGTAATTGCAAATACTTATGACGATGAACGAGCACAAGCTCTTCAACAAAATCATAGGCTACAGGAACAACTCGATTTAGCTAAAACTAAATACGATGATGTCCACGCCAAACTAGATAAATCTGAAGAGTTATCTACAAACAGGAGCGCTCAACTTGACAACATGCATGCTGTTTTGTTGAATGTTACTCAAAATAACACGGTGCTCCTCAAAGCGCTGCAGACCAAAGACGATCAGTTAATGAACACAGTGACAAAGTTGGATGATAAATCAGCAGAACTTATTGAAGTTGCTGACCAATTGAATGATGAGAGAACTCAGGTGATGAGGATGGAAATATTGATTTCTAAGCAAGCAGAGGAAATCTCATCACTGAATCTCTCGCTCCGTACTCGAGACCTCTATCTGCAAACCATGACAGATAAGTTTGAGACCGAAAGGAGCAGGTGTGACACTCACGTGTCCAAAATTGGTACTCTAAGCGCTCAAGTGGACTCTGCAATGCAGCAGAAGACCACCCTTAGGTACCATCTGGAGGAAATCCAGAATAGTCACGCTCTACAGCATGACTACCCATCCAAGCAACCGGAGTCCGGTACTCAAAGGAGTGAAGACGATAGGTTTCAGACATTGCATCCATCATGTGTCCCTCAGTCTTCTCCTCTTGGCCAACAAAGCCAAAGCTTGGCTTCTCCTCTTGGCCTTTCGGCCCCAATTTCTCCACAGGATGAAGCCAACCCTCTCCGCCCGCTTGGCGCGGAATACCTTGACAAACTCGTCAAGAATTTCCCCACCTTTGACCCCGTTCCAGGTCAGCCAAACGATACTGAGACGTTCCAAGCTGACACAGTGGACGCGTTGGATGGCTACCCGAACGCTACCGGTTCTGACAGGGTTTACCTTTTTAAGCGAACTTCGAATAGACACGTGACGAGGTTCATTCGCCTACAACAGCAACACGTGCTAAATGACTACGCTAAACTTGCCACAGCTTTGAAATTAGAATTCAGTGGTTCTGCGACTCGCAAACACGATAGCTCACTGGCTAACACGGTCAAACAAGCTCGAAACGAACACCCACAAGCTTTCTATCATAGGCTTCGTTCAGCTTACTTTGGCCTACTCACAGAAACAGGAATGGAAGAGCTGTTACCATTCAAACAAATGTTTCTGTCGAACATGTATCCCACCTTCATTACCTACTTGGGCCCTGCAGCCCACGTTGGCTTGCCTATCTTACAACTCAGAGAGCTTGCAAGCACAGCTTTTGAGGCATCAAAAGCTCGCAACGCTAAGAGCCCTGACCACTCGGTTTTGAAGTTTGACCAGGAGCACTCACTCCAGTTAGAGGGTGCATTATCAGGTATTGGAGCGTCGAGAGCTGACGCACAACAACAGTTTCTACCACGAAACCATGATTCCAATAACCGCCGCGGTCGAAATAACTGTAAAGTACGTCGCCTTCAAAACGACTACCGCTACAATCGACCTGTTCGCTACGTTCCTGTACCCAACCCACACAAAGTGTCAGAACACAAGGGTAACAAAGGGTTGAAGGACGATCAAAACGTAGACCAATGTTCTCCAGAAGTCCCACTACGGGAAGAACTAAAGCGAGAACAATTTGAGAAAAGGGTAAAAGATAAGTCACAAGGACTAGACGGGGAATTACCGGACACCAGGTCCGCAGGAATTAACACCCATAGCAAGGACGTTAAAGTTCAAATTTCTCCCGCTCTCATTCAAGACCCTATCCAGGGCCCGCTTGATCAAGAAACAAGCCCCCGGGCTCGGTCTATAGACTCCGATACAAAAGTTGCGAAGGTAAAGGTCAAACGCTTAGTTAAAGCCAAGCCCACTCAAAATCGGAAAAGTCAATCTGCTTCCATCTTGAACAGACATGGCACATCACGTCGTTGCGAACGACCACTCCACTTTGTGGGGAATATGTCCACTAACCACGAATCTAAACGGCCATACCTGGAAACAGTCCTGGAGGACTGCTTAGCTTGTCAGGCGCTAATTGATTCGGGTGCGACAATATCACTCATCTCTCAAACATTGTTTGATGAGCTCAAAAGGGCTTTGAAGCCAACTAAACGTTGGTTAAAAGTGGAACGATGCGACACTACACTTCGAGGGGTCACTCAGACTACCTCGCGTCTCACATTGAGAGTCATGCTGAAACTACACTTCCAGGACGTATCGCTCGTTCATCCTGTGTATGTTACCAGCCTCGAAACTGTAACCCTGCTACTTGGAGCAGACTTGATGGATCGGTTACTCCCATTGATGGATTGGAAAACCAACCAGGTATGGTCACAGGCCACAGTGCCTTCTCCACTGACCACACTGTCTTCCCCTAACGCTAGCTGTAACGCAGTCCTTCACGAGGGGTATCTGTCAAAAGCACCCCTTGGGAAAAAGACGTGTAGAAACCTCTTGGTGCAGAATCCGATCCAAGGAGATATTACGATATCTCGACACATTCCATCAGCCAATCTGATTGACCATTCTTTTCATGATTTCGAGCCAGCTGTCTCTGTGAATGAGCAACTTCCCTCCTTCTTGCAGTCGTGCAATACGGTAGTTGAGATGAACTTCTCTGGCCCTTCGGACACTTCCGCAAGCACTGCGGCCGTCTCAGCAAGAAAAACATTGATGTGCAGAGTACACTCTGCTTCCGATGATACACCTTCTGCTTTGTTGGGGACTGTCACCCCTT
Organism: Salmo trutta; assembly: GCF_901001165.1. Taxonomy (NCBI): domain Eukaryota; kingdom Metazoa; phylum Chordata; class Actinopteri; order Salmoniformes; family Salmonidae; genus Salmo; species Salmo trutta. Next base: position 40,105,736 of record NC_042976.1, on the reverse strand, counting down.
ACAATGACACTAATGGCGTCAGTCCAGCAACTGACCCGATGACTCCCACTGGTGAAACACTTTGCGATATCACAGACCGATATCCTCGTCTCAGTTTGCAGGTACTGAAGAGGTTGCCACACGCGGAAGCGGTGGTGACTGACAGACCTCGACAGCCACTGAGGGTGTTGAAGCACAAACACCAGGAGATTTGGTTGAAAGGTTACAGCCATTCTCATAATAACGCGGCCACTGACAACTCGTACATAGGGTCCGACCTTCTCGTTTGCGCCTCGGACACCAACACCACCCGCTGGTGGGGGGGTCCCGAGACACAAAGGGGGGGAATAGTAGCCCAGACCCATGATGAGCCTCATCGAGGCCGGTGGGGGGGTCGAGACTACGGACAACACCGTACGAGGCCGCCAGAGCATAAATCAAATCTAGTTGTAAACTCCCCTATGAGAACAGTGAGGAGCAGACAGGCCCCTAGACGGGGATTATCTTAGAACACATCTAAGATAGTACTGAGGTGTACCACACTGGTCGTAAAGGAAGTCCAGTGGACTTGTTCACCTCCAAAACAAATGGCAACAATAATCATTCCTTGCCATGTGTAGGTTCAACTACAATACAACTAGTAATATGCTCCAATCATGTGTTCCGGTAGATAATATTTCAGAATAAATCGGTAGGACAACTGGACCCCTTGAATACCAGTACCAATACCACAGTCAGTCCAGCAACACTCAGTAAGAGGATTAGTAACCTCACAAGTTAAATTGCTATTGATAATAGCGACATAGGAGTCACTCAGAGTGCAACACGGGGAAGGGAATCTCCATTGCACTCCTCCAATGGTTAACACATGCCACTAATAAATAGAACCCTCCGTTCAGGAGAAAAGTTATTAGAAGTCATGAACCATGATCACACCACATACGACTGGTCTAATACTTAGAGTACTTCCGTCGTGAGGTTAGCTCCTCCGTGGATAACATAGCTATGAAATAGACTTCATACCTACCGCCACTACAATAGTGGAAGACACCGTGACTTGTAGAAAACTACTACAGACTCCCTTGACACCAATTCTGACTGACCTCCAGGCATTGACCTGAAAATTACCTGACTACGTCAGACTCATTCTGAACAAGTTGTAATCTGCCAGGATACTTGGTTATCTTCCCTTGACATGCGCTATTGTGTAAGCATAAACGCACATGCACAACGGAACATCCAATTAGGATTTATGCTAGGATCACTTAAGGGTCCAAACAAAATACCAGCCTTAGTAAAGTTGAACATTTACTTCTAGGCCTTTGACTCTACAGCACTCACCAGTTTTCTAACCAGAAGTCCATAGGTCATCCTGTAGACTGCCCAAAACTAGTGCCTCACAGCTGTAGACTTATCATATAGTTGTCAACTTAGGATAGTACCCTAAGCGCCACCCCGCAAATTAGGAAAGCCCTAGATATGACATTAGACAATGCCATGATAGGGTCATTTTGCCAAGACCATGGACGTAGATAGAATACAGTCCAATTAGATGATTAAGGTGGCATAACTATTTTGTTTTGTTTATGCTTTCATTAATTTTGTTTCATTTTCTTTGGCACATAGAAAGTGATAGAGCCATAAACAACTCCCCCATACAACCATCAGTTAGTGCCACAACGCCGCTCATTTGGGAGGAAATGTAATGATATATTTCATGAGTGTGTGTGCGTTGTTAACCTCTGCCTAAGTTACTGCCCAGATATTCCAGTCTGGACGACCAGACGACGGGTCCGGAACGGCGATCCCAATCCGGACATCCGCTGCCGAGTCATGGAACGGACATCTTCATTTGCAGAGACCCTACCCGGGTCAACCACCAGAGGGGGGACTGCAATAGCAACCACCAACTGGACTTCTGCTGCACAGCCTTGGAGCGGACTTCTTCTTCATTTGCAGACACCCTACCCGGGTCGACCGCCAGATGGGGACCACAACGATGATCCACAACCAGGACAACCCACGTTCATTTTTATGTTGGTTTACAACATGCAGGTTAATCGCAAGATTGAACCCAACATGGGGGGACTGTCATGACGTTGGCCTGTGGGTAAGGTTTATGACCCCCCCATAAATACCTTCTCCCTTCCCCTCTCTCTCTTACCCTACTGAAGGACTGGAATAGCCTGTGTTAAATATAGAGAGTCTGGGAACATCAAACAAATGGGGAAAGGAACCATCTTTTGTTAATAAAACCAGTTGGAAATATGCTTGATAACGTAATGAGTATGTATGTCAGTTCATTGTTATCTGAGACATTATGATTGATGGCAGGACAACATAAACTGTACCGGAGAAAGTATACACCCTCTAGTTATCAGAGTCACATGGAATTGTTATGCAATTGAAATGTTTGATATTGAAATTGTTTGTTAGGAGATTAAATGTAATTTTAGCTTCCAAATGAGAGAATTGGGTTTTCATAGGGAAAGTGCCCTGCCGATCAGTGGCCAACCCTGTGAAGAGACATGGGGTTATAAACGATGAAACCCCTCCTTTCCCCTCTCCACTATATAAGTCTTTGACGAAAAGACATTCCGTGTTCCAGTACGTGAGGACTGCAGCCTCTACGTTATAAGGACAGACACATATCAAGAACAGAACTAAGCCAACCTCGGCGTGAGCTATGGTATGAACTGGTATGAACTTTGAGCTTATTCACTACAGAAGTGATACTTCCTAGCCGTTGAGTTAGCCGCTGCTAACGTGGGCTAGGAAAGGACGGACGACGGATCCAGTCTAACAACCAGACGAAGATACCACCACCATTGACATTCTTCCACTAAAAAATAGACATTTCTATGTGACCCCAAACTTTTGAACGGTAATGTATAACTTTAAATGAACTTGCTTCTCATTGAGAAAATTGAGTTAAATGTACTAAATATACTAAACAACATGTATTCAATGTCTTAACAGATCAAAATAAATCCAATAGATCAAAATAAATCCAATACAACTTGAAATCATCAGCATGCTAATGAAAAAAAGAGCAAAGACCGAATATCTCCCAATTAAATTGTGCATTTAATTATTTTATCCAGCTACATCATTTACATGAGAAAAATGTGAAAACTATGGGGATGTTGGCATTAAGAGGTTTAAAGGGGCAACTACAGAATTTACATGAGCCAAGTGATAACTGAGCAATAGCTTTCAACCAATGGAAGTTTAAAAGAGAATAAACAAAATTTAAATAACTAAAACAACAAAATCTAATAAAATGCAGTTCAGAACTATTGCTTTTTTTGAGTAAACTTTGGAGATGGCGGCCCTATGGAAGTACTGTGTCCAAAGTTTGTTGAATGCAAGCACTAAAACAATCAGAATTATTTTATTTTTATTTTTAAAATGCTGAAAATCCTTCTGCTTAATGCTGGCAAACACTAAGACAGATCGCTGTCATTCAACAGCATCACCTTCAGTCTATTAAGATGGTATTTGAGTCAGACTCATTACATACAACATCTCCTATACACACGGGGTGGTCCCGTGTGGCTCAGTTGGTAGAGCATGGTGTTTGCAACGCCAGGGTTGTGGGTTCAATTCCCATGGGGGACCAGTACGGGAAAAAAATGTATGAAATGTATGCATTCACTACTGTAAGTCGCTCTGGATAAGAGCATCTGCAAATTGACTAAAATGTAAATGTAATACACTTCCTGATAAACTCAGTCACCGTATCCGTGTATTCGTCCATGTTATTCTCAGAGGCTATCCAGAACATACCCCAGTCCGCATGATCAAAACAATCTTGAAGTGTGGATTCCGATTGGTCAGACCAGTGTTGAGTAGTCCTTAGCACGGGTACTTCCTGTTTGAGTTTCTGCCAATAGGAAGAGAGGAGCAAAATGGAGTCGTGATCAGATTTGCAGAAGGTAGGGCAGGGGAGGGCCTTGTAGGCATTTCGAAAAGCTGAGTAGCAGTGGTCTACAGTTTTCTCAGAGTGAGTGCTACAGTCAATGTGTTGGTAGAACTTCGGTAGTGTTTTCCTCAAATTTGCTTTGTTATTAAAATCCCCAGCTACAATAAATGCAGCCTCAGGATATGTGGTTTCCAGTTTGCATAAAGTCCAGTGAAGTTCTTTGAGGGCCGTAGTGGTATCGGCTTGACGGGCAATATACACAGCTGTGACTATAACCGAAGATAATTCTCTTGGGAGGTAATACGGTCGACATTTGATTGTGAGGTATTTTAGGTCGGGTGAACAAAAGGACTTGAGTTTCTGTATGTTATCACAATCACACCATGAGTGGTTAATCATGAAACATGCAACCCTGCCTTTCTTCTTCCCGGAGAGTTCTTTATTCTTGTCGGCGTGATATACTGAGAACCCAGCTGGCTGTAAGGACAAAGACAGTATATTTCCGTGAAACAGAGTATGTTACAATCCCTGATGTCTCTCTGGGAGGAGATTCTCGCCCTGAGCTCGTCTACTTCATTATGAAGAGATTGAACATTAGCGAGTAATATACTTGGAAGCGGTGGATGGTGTGCGCGCCTTCTGAGTCGTACTAGAAGTCCACTCCGAATACCTCTTCTCCGCCAGCAGTGTTTTGGATCAGCCTCTGGAATCAGTTCAATTACCCTGGGGGTATGAACAAAAGGTCAAATTCGGGAAAGTCGTATTCCTGGTCGTAATGCTGGTGAGTTAACGCCGCTCTGACATCTAAAAGTTATTTCTGGCTGTATGTAATAACACAAAACAATTCCTGGGCTTATAATGTAAGAAATAACACACACACAAAAACTAAATACTGCAAAGTTGCTTAGGAGCTAGAAGCAGAGCTGCCCTTTCTGTCGGCAGCATCTTGCCACTTGATCCATCAGTGTAGATGAAGGGGAGGAGAGAGGTTAAAGAAGGATTTTTAAGCCTTGAGACAATTGAGACACGGATTGTGTATGTATGCCATTCAGAGGGTGAATGGGCAAGACAAAATATTTAAGTGCCTTTGAACGGGGTATGGTAGTTGGTGCCAGGTGCACCAGTTTGAGTGTGTCAAGAACTGCAATGCTGCTGTGTTTTTTCACACTCAACAGATTCCTGTGCGTATCAAGAACAGTCCACTACCCAAAGGATATCCAGCCAACTTGACAACTGTGGGAAGCATTGGAGTCAAAATGGCCTAGCATCCCTGTGGAATGCTTCGACACCTTATAGTCCATGCCCCAACTAATTGAGGCTGTTCTAAGGGCAAAAGGGCGTGCAACTCAATATTAGGAAGGTGTTCCTGATGTTTTGTTCACTCTGTGTATATTTCGTGAATAGGTAAAACATCTGGAGAGGTTTTTAGCCACTTAAAGGCCTAAACCCAAACATTCATGACAACATGAAAAAAGTATTGTCTACATCACTTTTGCCATACAAATGATGTCATATACAGTAAGTTCTAGGAATGTATAGAAAGATTTTACACAATTTGACATTTGAGAGGTTTTTGACACCTAAAAGACGTCTAGGCCTTGTTATGGATAAAAACACAGACAGACAGACTAGTATAAGATATGCTCTATACGTTTGTCTCAAAGTAGATTTGTTTATGACTAACAAGAAACGTTCTGTGTGGACCCTGTTTAAGCCCACTGCATAAACAGGTTAAAAAGGTACTCAGCGGCTAATGGGCGGGTTTGGCATTAGAAAAACGCGGGCAGCTGTTACAAAGTTGACTTGATGTTGCTATGCTTCTATATATTTTTCAGCAAGGAAACAATGTTTCTGCCTTGTATAAATGCTATTTAAACAAACAATTGATAAACTGGGAGCTAACATAAACTGGGAGTTAGGTCTACTAAATCTGCCTTTAAATGTGTGGCCTCTGTTCCTAGAGAGCCCACACTATACAACATTTTTCCCCAGCCAAGCCACAACACAATTGATTCAAGCTAATCAACTAATTATGATCTTCATTCTAGACTGGGGACTTTGTAATTTCCCAAAGTTACTGGAATATTTGGTAATTAAAAGAAAATCTATGGCAATCTATCGTAACTTTGGTAATTTATACTTTAATAACTTAAAAAAATTTTTATTCATAGATAGCATGTGTCAAAATCATTACATTGAGGGCTGAGTGTCTGTGGGTTTTCGCTCCTCCATTGTACTTGACTGATGAATTAAGGTCACTAATTACTAAAGAACTCCCCTCACCTGGTTGTCTAGGTCTTAATTGAAAGGAAAAAACAAAAGCCAGCAGACACTAGGCACTCCATGGAATGAGTTTGACACCCCTTATAAATAGAATACATGTTTTATATCTGTGTCCATATTACTAGTAAAAAGCAATGAAATATCTAATTCTTACAAAGAATTCATGTATAGGCTAAAAAACTTTTTCAGGCCTTCCTCTGACGCTGCCTGGTATAGAGATCCTGGATGGCAGGGAGCTCAACCCCAGTGGTGTACTGGGCTGTACGCACTACCCTCTGTAGTGCCTTGCAATCGGATGCCAAACAGTTGCCTTACCAACGCCTCCTGAAGGGGAAGAGGTGTTGTCGTGCCCTCTTCACGACTGTGTTGATGTGTGTGGACCATGATAGTTCCATAATGATGTGGACAATGAGGAAGTTGAATCTCTCGACATGTTCAATAACAGTCCCATCGATATGGATGGGGCATGTTCGGCACTCCGTTTCCTGTAGTCCACGATCAGCTCCTTTTCCTTTCTGACGTTGAGGGAAAGGTTTTTGTCCTGGCACCACACTGTCAGGTCTCGCAGTCCTGGGTGAACGGAGAGTACAGGAGGGGCCCCCGTGTTGAGGGTCAGCGTGGCAGATGTGTTGTTGCCTCACCACCTGGGGACAAGCCATTATGAAGTCCAGGATCCAGTTGCAGAGGGAGGTGTTTAATCCCAGGGTCCTTAGTTTAGTGATGAGTTTGGAGGGCACAATGATGTTCAATGATGAGCAGTAGTCAATGAACAGCATTCTCACGTAGGTGTAACTTTTGTCCAGGTGGTAAAGGGCAATGTGGAGTGCAATAGAGATTGCATCATCTGTGGATCTGTTGAGACGGTATGCAAATTGGAGTGTGTCCAGGGTGTCAGGGAATGATGGTGTTGATGTGAGCCAAGGCCAGCCTTTCAAAGCATTTCATAGCTACAGATGTGAGTGCTACGGGGCGATAATCATTTAAACAGCAGAGGGACTGTTTCTGCTTGAAACTTATTACAGACTGGGTCAGGAAGAGGTTGAAAATGTCAGTGAAGACACTTGCCAGCTGGTCAGCTCATGGTCTGAATACGCGTCCTGGTAATCCTTCTGGCCCTGCGGACTTGTGAATGTTAACCTGTTTAAAGGTCTTACTCTACAGCCATCAGGAACAGTTGGTGCCCTCATGCATAGTTCAGTGTTGCTAGCCTCAAAGCGCACAAAGACGGTATTTAGCTCTGAGGAGGTCCAGTGTGTGTGCGTAAGTTTGTGTGTCAGTGTTTTGGGTGGGAGAAAAAAGGGGAGGAGCTGAAGGTAATGGTCAAGATTCCCCACAAAATATGAGATAATACTTTGAGCTTCAGGGTATAGCTCAAAGGTTAGAAAATCACCATGATTCCTCCCAGAGCAGGGTTAATAGTGTAACTATGACTTGCATGTTGCATGCTCTGTATCAAATCAAATTTTAATTGGTCACATACACATGGTTAGCAGATGTTAATGCTAGTGTAGCGACATGCTTATGCTTCTAGTTCCGACAGTGCAGTAATAATGTAGGATATGTAAACATTAAAGTGGCGTTATTTAAAGTGACTAGTGGTAACTTTATTAAATCCATGTATTAAAGTGGCCAGAGATTTGAGTCTGTATGTTGACAGCAGCCTCTATGTTATTGTTACGAATCCCTTTAGCCCAGCGGTCTAGGGGGGGATGGATACGAGACCCGTAACATAAATCATGCAAATTATAATCGTGACAAGTAACAGTGAGAACCAAAAAAAACACAGACAACTGAAATCTACCGTCAAACTAAAAAGGTTTATTTTAAACACACGGTAAAGGGGTGTGAGAAAAGGGGCTGAGCTGGACCCAAGCAAAGAAACAATAATCAAAAACACCCCTAAGCTAGACTAGCCTATTTCCACAACAGCTAGCCAACCAAAAATACAGTGGGTGGTCCACCCAGTTCTAACTAGGGTACTTAGACAAAGTATTCCTACGGGTAATGTATGCCCATGGGCAACTTGTCTTGGTACCCCCTTTTCCCACCAAACAAACAAACAACCAAACAATACTCACAGGATTACCGGACAAATGTGACATGTAGTTGCAAAAACAAAAGAGATCAATACAGCGAGAGAGACACAGGGAGATAGAGATTGGACACAAGCGCGATTGAGAGAATGAACACAAAGATTGATCTGGGGAGAAAACAACTGACTGGGTTTTTAAACCAAGGGAAAAGGGCTGTGATAGGTTGAGGGAAAAGGAACAGGTGTCTTCTGATTGGGGACTGATTGATGACTGATTGGGGAGTGATGATTGTCACCTGTGAGGAGGAAAAGGAGAGAAAAGAAATACAAATACAGGTTACACACTACCTGTATCCGTAACAGTTATGATTGGCTGTTTAACAGTCTGATGGCCTTGAGATAGAATCTGTTTTTCAGTCTCTCGGGCCCAGCTTTGATGCACCTGTACTGACCTCGCCTTCTGGATGATAGCTGGGTAACAAGGCAGTGGCTTGGGTGGTTGTTGTCCTTGATGATCTTTTTATCCTTCCTGTGACATCGGGTTACCTTTCATGTTACTTTTCTTTTCCAATGTCATGCTGATCAATGGGAAGATAATAAATAACTGACAACAGTTTATTTTGTAGAACTAATAAAACCAACAATTCAATTTATAACAATATGAGTACTATTGGAAATAAGCTTTTTATCCCTTCCTTTTAAATTAGCAATGCTTACTTGTTAGTAGTAAATCCAACTATTCATCAGTATCGCTGTTATACTTTTGCATTGTAATTCACTAGCTAGTATCCAGCTAATCTCAGCTACTCTATACTGTATGTTAAGGCTGTCACATTGAGATTACTAGCGAGCTAATCCTCTCCATCTCTGTTGCCCTAAGGAATCATTAACCTGAACCATTCAGCCTGAAGTTAAACTTTAGTCCACAGGAAGGACTGACTAGGGTTATATAACAGCCTGCTTGCACAGGCAGACCCAGACCTAGCAGGGAGAGACATACTCCCACAGTTTAGTCTGAGGTCTAGCCGCCTCTTAGTAGCATTCAGTGCCAGACCTCAGGGAGGTAGTGTCCTTCTCACAACACAGCTTGTATAACTGAGCAGAGAAGCAGAGAGGCATGGGCTGGGGGAAAAGTGTTCCTGTGGTTAAGCAGGGGCTGAGGCTGGGGCCGGGGCATAGGCTGGGACTGCTGGTTCTGCTGTGCTGCCTAGCCCTGTGTCCAGGGCCCATCCAGGGGGACAAGGTCCTGGTGATGCCTGTAGAAGGGAGCCACTGGCTGAGTATGAAGCTGCTGGTGAAGGAGCTTGCGGCCAGGGGCCATGAGATGGTGGTGCTGATCCCTGAGACATCCATCCTCATCAAGAGTTCTGACTACCACAGGACTGAGATCTTTAAGGTCCCCTTCAACAAGGCACAGCTGGACAAGAACATCAACAAATTGAAGGATGACATGTTCCGCAAGACCCCGAAGGTAACGGACATATTTATGAAAGTGCAGGGCCTGATTGACTTTACTGACATGCAGGTGAAAGGCTGTGAGGGTCTGCTGTATGACGAGCCCCTGATGCAGCGACTGAGAGGAGAAGGGTTCAAGATGATGCTGACCGACCCCTTCCTACCCTGTGGATCCATCATCGCTGAGTCCTTCAACATTCCAGCGGTGTACTTCTTGAAGGGGATCCCCTGTGGGATGGAGGATAGGGCTGCCCAGTGCCCCAATCCCCCATCCTATGTACCACGCTTCTTCTCTGGCAACACTGACCACATGGACTTCCTAGGGAGGGTTAAGAACATGCTCATGTACAGTCTGGAGAGCTACCTGTGTACGGTAATGTTTGCCAGCTTTGACGAGCTGACCAGTAGGTACCTGGAGAAGGACATGACGTACAGGGAACTGCTGGGTCACGGGGCGATCTGGCTGCTGAGGTATGACTACTCCTTTGAGTATCCCAAACCCACGATGCCCAACATGGTCCACATTGGAGGCATCAACTGTGGTAAAAGAGATCCACTTCCAGAGGTAAATCTCTTATAAAACTATTTCAACTGTGCAGAAAATTCAACTGTGCAGAGCTGTGCACCCTATGTCTTATATGGGTCCAGAAACCTTACGGTACGTGTGTCAAACTAATTCCACAGATGGCCAAGTGTCTGCGGGTTTTCGCTCCACCCTTGTACTTGATTGATGAATTGAGGTCACAAATTAGTAAGGAACTCCCCTCACCTGGTTGTCTTGGTCTTAATTGAAAGGAAACACCTCCATGGAATTAGTTTGACACCCCTGCATTCACTGCAGTGGCAGTTGTACCTCATCAGACATTCCTCTGGGAAAAATGTCGTACATTTTTAAGTGTTTAAATTTCAATTCAAGCTATCAAAATCTTCTCTTACTTTCCAATTTGGGACCACATCTTTTTTCAAGATTGTTATGTTTTGACAGATTGAGATTACTTTCTCCTCTGAAGCCCTGATTTTGTAAAACAGTCAGAAATATTCTGTTGGGTGTTTTAAAGGGACAGTCAGAGTGTTGGGTGTTGTCCCACACCCCAGATGTTGTGTTTCCCTGCCTGTCAGACACTCAGCTAGCGACCAGATGTAACCCGATCTCTGTTTCCTCCATAGGGACTGACTGGACACAGCTCTCTGTTTATCTACCAACTAGCTCCTCCTCACGTTATACAGCCCACATTCCACTAGCTCTCATTAATGGGACTTGTGAAGCAAACATCCCATTCAGAATCTTCGTCATTCTTCTTCTTCTTCTTCTTCTTATTATTATTATTTGGAATGCTACTCCTCCTACACCGTTTAAGATAGAAATGTAATGAAAACTTTAAAACATGCAGATTGGTCTTTTATACTATCAAAATATATTATACGGATCTAACGATACAGCTGTTTTAGTAACTGCATTAACACATTTTACGCCATTTTTCCCCCAAACAACTGCCGTTTTGACCCCTCCCCCAACAAGTCCGACAAAATATCTACTACCAATTCAAAGTTACAGCTGTTTATCGGAGTTTAGAGGGACAAAATGTTGCTAGCTAACAACAGCTAACAGCTTTCTCATGTCTCATCATTGAGCAGCCCAAACAGACCCGTTGCTATGGACACTCAGACGCAGAGGAGCACATGGGGAAGCTTTGGCAAAAATTATGACAACAACAACTACTAACCACAAAACTAGTCAACACACAACTACTGACCACAACAGTACAACTACAGACCATACTCACAACCACAATCACACAACTACTGACCACAACTATTGGCCACAACCACTGACCACAATTACTGACCACAACTATTGGCCACAACCACAATTACTGACCACAACCCCACTACTGATACAACTAATGAACCACACAACTAATGACCACAACCCCAAACTACTGACCACTACTACTGAACACAACTATTGACCACAACTAATGAACCACACAACTACTTACCTAAACTACTGACCAAAACTACTGACCACTACTTACCACAACCACACAACTACTGACCATTTCCATACTGTAGGGTCCAAAGAATCTGCAACACAAGCACTGACCACACAACTACTGCTCTGGTCTGCACTAGCTCTGGTCCAGCTCTGTTCCTGGGCATAGCTACCTAGCTCTGGTTCACATATAATACCTACCAGCAATAATTGTAACTCTTGAACCGTTCAAGCTAGAGACACCAAACCGACTTTCACATGTCCAGGCTAGCCTATCATATCAACCAACCAATCAATCAAAATCAATACAACTATAACCAATCACCACCATTACTACTGCAGAAACTACCACTACTATAATGTATTTCAAAAGCATACATAGTTTAAAACATGCTAGCAAACACAGCACATTTTCTTCAGGAAATTTACTTTTCAGTGATCATTGTTAGCCTAAAGAGTTAATCTTTTAGATAGAACAACAGCTAGCTATCAGTAGGTCAACATACAAACCTATTCTGCATAGTTCTTCAACAACCATACAAATAATTTTAAAGAGCTGTCATCACTAGATCCACCATCTTATTTCTCTTCCCAAATTGTAGCTTAAAACGTTCTAATCATTACTAATCATCATCATTCAACGTTCTAATCATCATCAATCAACTAAAATCAAACTTAATTTACACTGAATGTTTTACAAAAGTAAATTGTGCATCTATTTATCTGAAACCCACAGCTTGAATGAGAGTTGCTTTGCTTTCCTAAGAGTGTTGTCCACATGATCCTCCCTTTTATTCACATTTTATGACAGAAGATCACTTTGTCTTCTTTTAGTTTTCACACTCAATAACTGCAGTTTAGACATTTTTGTGATCTAACTGACTCACAATCCATAGTAATATGGTTGATATAGTAGTCTATCAAGGTAATCAGACCAATTATTTTACTACATTTAACTTTGACTATATGTAAGTGCTTTGCTTTAAATAGTAAAGTTGCTTTTTAGAGTTCTACAACTATCACAAAAATACTTTTTAAGAGTTAAAGCAAGTCCCATCAATTGCACTTCATGTACACTTACCATTAGTTTACCATTACCATTAGTTTGCCTTGCAATCTGTCAAACCTGGTGTAACCTAGAGTTCAAGTTACTTTCCTGTCATTTGTAAATATTGTGGTTACTGATAAAAGACGCCAGAGAGCTATGGGAGTCATGCTAAACACAAGTAATCCTGACAATGTTTTGGGGAATATAAAAAGCAATGCACTAATAGAAATGCTCCATAATCGCACCCATAACTTTCAGATCGCACCAATTACTTTTCAAATGTTTCCTAACCACGTCCTTCAGCTTGGGGAAAGAAAAAGGACAAGGCAGATAGATGTGCAGGGAAAGTTAAGGTGTGGTTCCTCATATTTTGTAGAAAGAGAAGTATTGCTCAAAATTAACATTGGGGGAATGTCCCTCTCTGTACTACCCTCCATTCTCTCGCTTCTCTAAAGACTGTGTTCAGTCAGTGAAAACTGGGCCAGGAACAGCATTGATGTGCCCCAAAGGGTACCCTATTCCCTATACAGTGAACTACTTTGGCCAGAGCCCTCTGGGCCCTGGTCAAAAATAATGCACTATATAGGTAATAGGGTGCCATTTAGGACATAACACAGTTATTTCCCCCTGGACTGTGGCCACTATAATCTAACAGAAGAACTGAGGGGCCATAATAGGGTTTATTATGCCTTCATCTTCTACGAATACAGGGTGTGTTATCAGAGAATGTAATCCTTTCACAACTTCACCATCCCTCCTTCAGTCAATATAACCAGACTGAAGACTGTTCAAACACTCAAGTATTGCTCAACATTAATGTTGGGCGAATGTCCCTCTCTGTACTACACTCCATTCTGTCTCTTCTCTAAAGACTGTGTTCAGATTTTTATTTTATTTCACCTTTATTTAACCAGGTAGGCAAGTTGAGAACAAGTTCTCATTTACAACTGCGACCTGGCCAAGATAAAGCAAAGCAGTTTGACACATATAACAACTCAGAGTTACACATGGAGTAAAACAAACATACAGTCAATAATACAGTAGAAAAATAAGTCTATATACAATGTGCGCAAATGAGGTGCGATAAGGGAGGTAAAGGCAATAAATAGGCCATGGTGGCGAAGTAAATACAATATAGCAATTAAAACACTGGAATGGTAGATTTGACAGAAGATGAGTGTGCAAAGTAGAAATACTGGGGTGCAAAGGAGCAAAATAAATAAATAAATACAGTAGGGGAAGAGGTAGTTGTTTGGGCTATTTATAGATGGGCTATGTACAGGTGCAGTGATCTGTGAGCTGCTCTGACAGCTAGTGCTTAAAGCTAGTGAGGGAAATAAGTGTTTCCAGTTTCAGAGATTTTTGTAGTTTGTTCCAGTCATTGGCAGCAGAGAACTGGAAGGAGAGGCGGCCAAAGGAGGAGTTGGCTTTGGGGGTGACAAGTGAGATATACCTGCTGGAACGCTTGCTACGGGTGGGTGCAGCTATGGTGAGCAGAGATAAGGCGGGACTTTACCTAGCAGGGTCTTGTAGATGACCTGGAGCCTGTGGGTTTGGCAATGAGTATGAAGCGAGGGCCAGCCAACGAGAGCGTACAGGTCACAGTGGTGGGTAGTATATGGGGCTTTGGTCACAAAACGGATGGCACTGTGATAGACTGCATCCAATTTGTTGAGTAGGGTGTTGGAGGCTATTTTGTAAATGACATCGCCAAAGTCGAGGATCGGTAAGATGGTCAGTTTTTCGAGGGTATGTTTGGCAGCATGAGTGAAGGATGCTTTGCTGCGAAATAGGAAGCCAATTCTGTGTTCAGTTAGTGAAACCTGAGCCAGGAACAGCATTGATGTGCTTCAAATGGTACCATACTCCCTATACAGTGAACTACTTTTGACCAGAGCCCTCTGGGCCCTGGTCAAAAATAATGCACTACATAGGTAATAGGGTGCCATTTGGACATAGCACAGTTATTTCCCCCTGGACTGTGGCCACTATAATCTAACAGAATAACTGAGGGGCCCTATTGTGTTCTAGTTCCAACTAGTTGGATAAGGGTCCAAAAAGTTGTACACATTCTGAAATGGACCTGAGGCTTTCCCACCCAGACCCGATATGCATAAATAATTTTTTTTTTTAAATATAGAGACCCGTTCCCAACAGACCCGAGGACAGCTAGACCCATTCCATATAGACAGACCCAGACCCGTTCCAATCCCGGTGAGGGAAGCAGCAGAAATGTCCTTTTTTTATTAACCGGCGCTGATAAAGTGCGATAGGCTGTGTTGCCAACTTAGCGATTTTGACGATATTTAGCGAGTTTTCAGACCCCTCCAGCGACTTTTATTGGTAAACGATTCTAGCGAAAAATTCAACTACTTACAGGCTGCCTTTGGGGAGTTTTGACACCGAGGGTTTCTATGGTTTTGATAGCATTTAGCTACTTTTTCCACTCAATTCATCCATAAATGAGAGTGGGAGAAGCTGATAAGTACAAGAGGCGGTGGTGTGCAGCGGGACAGGGGACCAAAACACTATGTCGGGGACTGCAGCTGTGTCGTTGCGGCAATGGCAAAACATCATCTAGCGACTTCTAGCGACAAATCAAGGAGCCAATAGCAGATCTCACTGAAAAATAGTTGGCAACACTGGAGGGACCGGAGAGAGGTACCGCTTGAGCAGGCGGGAGAGGGGCAGTTCTGTGAGTGAGTGACACGTGAGGAAAGGAGGGAGAGACAGCACTAACCACCAACCAAGCCGACTCACACTATAGTAGACTAAGAGACAATTTGTGCTTGAACCAAAAATATGGTCGGAGGCTCCATTTGGATGGTGTGATGCAATGCGGAGCCTTCAGAGGCACGCAGAGGGCAAATTGAGCTCCGTACTGCATTGCCTTGCGCCTCTCAAATGTTGTAATAATGTGGCGGGCTCCGTATAGCTCCGCATTGACATGATTGGTTGATGGTAGGTGAGGGCCGGAGATCCTGTATAAACACAAACTCACTTCCTCGACAACTTCCTTCACAACAGCTCTGCGCTGCTCTGCAAAGTGCAAGAAATATGAATACCATATCACCGTAACACCTCGATCACACCCATAGCGCGTCGTTGCACAAAATGGTACGCAGCATCATCTGGATATGTGTGCATCAAAAGTTCAACGTTCACCTTCTGCTACCATTTGTGTCAAGCCTTCTACACATACAGTTTGAGGCATATGTTCGATAAATCCAACATATGCACCACACAGAATGCACTGCAACTGCAAGGCAAACACAGCGTTCCATTGGAAATTAATGTACTTCTGTTGTACCAAAATGAAATGACGCTGTTGGTGTGATCAAGGCATAAATGCTGCTCAGCCAATGCAGATGTCAGATTGACCACGCAGTGCCTTTAACATGCTGACCAAACCGGAGCCGCGCATGCGTCTGCATGCACCATCGTGTGCATGTTGATTTTATCTATCCCCACCAGAAATGTTCATGACACGCAGGTTACAATACCAACACCAATTGTGAATTTTGGAACAGGTCGAAACACACATGAAACATTCATGGATATTTGTGACCCGTTTCAGGAAACTAGACGTATGTCGTAGGTCACTACCTCACAGGAGAGCCGTTTGAACTTAAAACTTTTTTTTTATCAAAAAGTTTTGGGGGGCAGAAATTACTTCTTCAACTTTCATGTGCCTTAATAACAAACATGTATGCCATCTGTAAATACAAATAAAATTGTTAAATAACGAGCCTAGTTGGTTAAGGCATAGAAAAAGGCAGCAACCTTCCCACTACCCATGATTGGCTGGGATAATGAGTGGGCTGGACATGCCGAGAGAGGAGTTTGAATGGTCTGCCAAATAGCACGCTTCTGTCTATTTGAGCTGGTCAGCTTATGTAGGTAATCCTGCCTAACGAGGCATTTTGTTTATGTATCGCGTAGTAAAATTTAACAAAAGACTCGACTATGCAAGTATCCATTTCAATAGAACGTCACTGCAACAGCTGTTTCAGAGCAGTCTCGTCTGAGTGTGCCAGAGCGCAGAATAACTGATGAATTTACGAACGCTCAACACTGGTTGAATATGGCCGGTGTCAGTAAACGTCAGCAAAAATGCATAATTAAATTGTTGTCAGGGGCACTCTTATAGTCACCAACGCTCTGGATAACATGAAAACAGCCTAACCAGCTCTGCTACGGCGAGTAAAATGGAGTTTGGATGGGGGTTAAAGCTTAAGATGATTCTTAAAGCTATGGCATTGCACACGGTCACTGTAACCCAGAGTGACTAGACAGAACAACGGGCCAAGCAAGCTGTACAAACAAAACAGAAATGACACAGGATGTCTTATTTAATGAAAGGGGTTGCAGTCTGCCGTGAACCATTCATCCATGTATACGGGTAAGAGTCTAGCTACAGTTTCAGATATTATGCGTTTCTAATTTTGTCAGAAAGTTGTTTTCATTGCAAGTTAAAGCTTACAGTTAGCTAGCTAGCTGACATTAGATGGCCGGCTGGCTCTCTAGCTAACATTACGTTTATGATCTGTGTGTAGTAATGTTATCTCTGAATGCCATTTCGCATTGCTAGTTATAGCCTAATGTTAGCTAGCTAACTAGCTAATTGTGCCGTCTGGTTTGCTTAATATAAGGAATTTGAAATTATTTATACTTTTACTTTTGATACTTAAGTACATTTTAGCAATTCTATTTACTTTTGATACTTAAGTATTTTTAAAACCAAATACTTTTACTCAAGTAGTATTTTATTGGGTGAGTAGTAGTACTTTTACTTGAGTCATTTTCTATTAAGGTATCTTTACTTTTACTCAAGTATGACAATGTAGTACTTTTTACACCACAAGCATTTCGCTACACTCGCATTAACATCTGCTAAGCATGTGTATGTGACAAATAAAATTTGATGTGGCTGTGGGTTATAGCATTTATTTCACATGACCTATCAATTTAGACAAGTGTGTCTGGGTAAGCGTCATCTAATATTTATAAAATATTTTTATCTGGAGACTTTCTGTTTATCTGGAATTTTTCCTTATTGTAGGCTACTACTTTTAGCACCTTTAGTCTTAATCTATACTACACTACTCACTGTTTAGCACATGACCTCACATGTGAATCCTTAAAGAGATGGGTGGGGCTGGCCTAAGAGGGTGTGAACAATGCTGAATGGGTGAAGACAAAGGAGAGCTCTCCAGTAGGTACCAAAACATTCAAAATGCCATTTTTTCAAAAGTGAGTTCACAAGTTTATCAACTTTCAAAGCAGAATTACTTTCCCATTGTTCCTCAAAAATGCAGTGTATGATATACAATTTTGTAGCTCTGAGTCTCTACTTTTATCCAATGTAAAAAAAAAAAAAACACTATTTCAAATTTTGCTACATAAGACCGATTTTGAGCCAGTCAGTCACATTTAGCTAGCTTGTTGTTGCAAAACTAATTTGTCCTAGGAGATAAACATTGGGTTGTTTGCCTGAAATGCATATTGTTCTTTTGACTTATGACCAACAAACTACACGCACCACGCTCCACTCCCGTGAAAAGCAAGAGCAGCAGCATCAATTATCACATTTCTCTCTCTTTACTTGTAATAACTATGATATGTGGTTGAATGCACTGACTGTAAGTCACTCTAGATAAGAGCGTCTGCTAGATGACGAAAATGTAAATGAACAGATTTCTTGTTAACTAACCCTTCCCAACGTGCCTCAACAGGATCTGCAGGAGTTTGTGGATGAGTCAGGAGAGGATGGCTTCGTGGTCTTCACCCTGGGTTCTATGGTCTCTCAGATGCCGGAGGAGAAAGCCAAGCAGTTTTTTGATGCCTTCAGCAGGATCCCTCAGAGGGTAAGGACACCTCGAATATGTCCCAAATGGCAAGAAGTAACCCTTTCTGACCAACACAATCTTTACATCTTCTGTAAATATCAACAACTGACAATATATTTTCTAAATCTTAAAAATATAAATTCTCACTCACAGTTGAGATGTCAGTGTTTGTAGAATCACAGTACTAAGCATGTTAAGCATATAGGCCTAATCTCCAATCCACTATTACATGCTGACCAAAACGCTCGCGCGCCATCGCGTGCATGTTGATTTTGTACCCCCACACCAGACACGATCAGGAAACGCAGGTTGAAATATCAAAACTCTGAACCAATTATATTAATTTGGGGACATGTCGAAAAGCATTAAACATTTATGGCAATGTAGCTAGCTAGCTTGCTGTTGCTAGCTAATTTGTCCTGGAATATAAACATTGGGTTGTTATTTTACCTGAAATGCACATGGTCCTCTACTCAGACAATTAATCCACTGATAAAACGGTAAACCGAATTTGTTTCTTGTCATCGCTCCTCCTTCCTCCAAGCTTCTTTTTCTTCTTTGGACTTTATATGGCGGTTGGCAACTAACTTTACTGTGCATTACTACAACAGACTGGAGTGTGGACGTCAGTTCATCTTTCAATCACCCACGTGGGTATATGCTCCTAAAAGCCAATGATGAGATTTGAGACACAGAACCAATTTCTATTTTAGCGCCTGACGCAAGCGTCTGTGCAATGATTGAATAACATGTATGTGTAAATGTATTTTGCAACGCTCGTGCACGCGACGTGTCTGGTCTGGTCAGCATGTTAGTCTAAACTAAAAACAAGTATTTTAATTACGTGGAGTTTCAATGGCATTTGCATGTTCTCCATATACTATGTCAAGTGTCATGGCAAGCTTCAGTTCTATGTTGTTCAGTTTGTGTGGAAATATTCACTGGAGCTATGCCTTAAAACAATCCATACACATTTATATCCCAATACAAACTGGTGTGCCTTCACCACTATATCCAGAACTGGCAGATGATTCTATATGACTTGATTAGGAAGGTAAGCAGTTGTTCTCTGTTTTCAGGTGGTGTGGAGGTACACAGGAGTAGTGCCTAAAAACGCTCCAGCCAACGTCAGATTGATGAAGTGGCTTCCTCAGAATGAGCTGCTGGGTTAGTTTCTCAGTTATAATGAAAACCACCTGGGTTACAGAAGTTACAGATGGGTACTCTTCTCAGTAAACACAACATGCTACTTTGTTGCCATCGTGCAAGAGAAGCAATACCTTCTTCTTCTTCATGGTTTCATGTTCTATGTTCCATGTTCTAGGCCACCCCAAGGTCAAGGCCTTTATAACCCACGGAGGAACCCACGGTACCTACGAGGGGATCTGTAATGGCGTTCCCATGGTGATGCTGCCGTTGTTCGCTGAACAGGGTGACAACGTACACCGCATGGTAGTGAGGGGCGTCGGGGAGATGCTCAGCTTGTTCGATATCACCTCAGAAAAACTGGTGGAGGCTCTCAACAAGGTCATCAACGACAAGAGGTCAGACATCATGTTATATAATACTAGGAGATACTATGAACTCAAGTAGCAGTGCAAGCAGTACAGAGACCAAATCCTAACTTGAGATCTACACGCACATATTGAGTTTCAGTGCAAATATAATTTTGTCAGCCATGCATGATTTACATGCAAGTCTGAGTTCCTCATTAAAATTCAGCCCCAGGTGAATATTGCACTGTGTAGTGTGACACAGTGGTTCCTATATTCTGTATTAGCAGTCATGAGCTGTCTATGAGGAGATTGTAAATCCTGTTGTATTTGTCCTTCCTCCCCAGTTACAAGGAGAAGATGATGAAGCTGTCAGCGGTACATAAGGACCGTCCCATCGAGCCCCTGGACCTGGCCGTGTTCTGGTCAGAGTTTGTGATGCGCCACGGCGGAGCGGAACACCTGAGACCCGCCGCTCACGACCTCAACTGGATCCAGTACCACAGTCTAGATGTGTTCACTCTGCTACTCACTATAGTTCTCATTGTCGTCATGGTCACCGTTAAATGCTGCAAAGTCTGCTTCCGCAAGTGCTGTGGAACGAAGAGGACTATGAAGAAGAAGAGTGCATAGCCGTGGGAAGTAGGGGCGCTGGAGGTGCTGCAGCACCCCCTGGTGGTGGGATGATAAAAGTGTAAGAATCAAATAAAACGATTGTAAAAGGTTTTTCTGTTGCCTTATTGATATAAATGATCATGGGACTGGGGTAGGGGAGAGAAAATAAAAACATGGGATATTTATATATGGGCCCCATTCTGCATGGAGAGCTCTCAGCTCCGTTTTGTAAACAGTGCGCTCATGATATGCTCTTATCTATTCAATTGTGGAGGTTTGGAGTTGGACACACGCTCTGCTGTACGATAGACAGTTTCGTTTGAGTTGAGTCGGGTCTCTCCTTCTCCCCTCTCCCATAGTAGGCGCGTGAGTTTCTAGTTTGGGGAAGCATATTTTCACCATGAAAATGCACCTTTATAATAAAGCATTCAATGGAATCATCTTCCATCACATTTCTAGACTTATGTAAGACAGCCTACTATTCCTAATGTGATGAGTAGATTGGATAGTCAATTTAGGCTAATAATATAACTCAATCGCAATAAAAAAAAAAAGACTGCAGTGTTCAATGCATGCACGCCTGAGTATGTAGTGGTGAAGAGTAGGCCTAGGCTATAGGCTACATCAGATATATTTCTTCTCCTTTCTTTTTGTGTTTATAGACACATTTCATGCTATTCTAATACACCTTATATGACTGGAGATATTAGCAGAATATTCTTTAATACGACAAAAATGACAGGGTAGTATAGGCCTATAGGCTACTACTGACAGTGACAACAGATCAACGACCTTGTCTACAACCATCTCATCTAGGCCTATGAAAACGGGAGACACACATTTTACAATTTGATGTCCATCTAACCTAGAGGAGGAAATGATTGTCCAAAAACAACGTTTCAAGTGGCACAGCCCAATGATAAAGAGTGAATATCTCACACAGCGTACTCACCGGGGCTCCTGAGTAGCTCAGCGGTATAAGGCACTGCATCTCAGCGCAAGAGGCAACACAACAGTCCCTGGTTCGAATCCAGGCTGAATCCCATCCGGCCGTGATTGGGAGTCCCATAGGGCGGTGCACAATTGGCCCAGCGTCTTCCGGGTTTGGCTGGGGTAGGCCGTAATTGTAAATAAGAATTTGTTCTTAACCGACTTGCCTAGTTAAATAAATATGGCCGATACTCTACGCCGGTGCCAATAAGATAGGCTACAGATGCACAGTCCTTTGACTCCCTTCACCTCTTCCTTGTGTTTAGTTGATAGGAGTGGAACCCAGTAGGGTCGTCTGCTGCAATTCGTGGCAAGGATCAACAAGTTGTGTGTTCCGGGATGGTGTTCTGCACACCACTGTTGAACTGCACCGTTATTTGTCTGTTTGTGGCTCGGCCCGCCTATTAGCTTGCACGATTACATTCTCCTTCGACCTCTCCTATCAACTAGCTGTTTTCACCCACAGGACTGCCGCGGACTGGATGTTTTCTGTTTGTCGCACCATTCTAGGTAAACCCTAGACACTGTCGTGCGTGAAAAGCCCAGGAGGCTGGCAATTTCTGAGATACTAGATCTGGCACGCCTGGCACCGACAATCATACCACGCTCAAAGTCCCTTAGGTCACTCGTTTTGCCCATTCTAACATTCAATCGAGCAGTAACAGTATGCCCTGATGCCGGTCTGCCTGCTTTATATTGCAAGCCACGGCCACGTGACTCACTGTCTATAGGAGCGATCCATTTCCGTGAATGGTGTACCTAACAAACTGGCCAGTGACTGTATATTCCTCATAATCAAATCCAATTTTATTTGTCACATTCTCTGAATACAACAGGTGTAGACCTTACCGTGAAATGCACACTTGCAAGCTCTTAACCAACAATGCAGTTCAAGAAAGAGAAAATATTTACTAAATAAAGTAAAAATAGTAAAATTAAAATAAAAAGTAACACAATAAAAATAACAATAAAGAGGCTATATACAGGGGGTACCGGTACCGAGTCAATGTGCAGGGGTACAGGTAAAGTGACTATGCATAGATAATAAACAGCGAGGAGCAGCAGTGTAAAAAAAAAAGAGGGGGACGTGTCAATGTAAATAGTCCGGGTGGCCATTTAATTAATTGTTCAGCAGTCTTATAGCGTGGGGGTAGAAGCTGTTAAGGACTTGGCACTCCGGTATCGCTTGCCATGCGGTGGCAGAGAGAACAGTCTATGACTTGGGTGACTGGAGACCTTGACAATTTTGGGCTTTCCTCTGACACCGCCTAGTATATAGGTTCTGGATGGCAAGAAGCCTGGCCCCAGTGATGTACTGGGCTGTACGCACTATCCTCTGTAGCGCCTTACGGTCAGCTGCCGAGCAGTTGCCATACCCGGTGGTGATGCAACCAGTCAGGTTGTTCTCAATGGTGCAGCTGTAGAACCTTTTGAGGATCTGGGGACCCATGCCAAATCTTTTCAGTCTCCAGAGGGGGAAAATTGGCACCACACTGCCAAGTCTCTGACCTCCTCGCTATAGGCTGTCTCATTGTTGTCGGTGATCAGGCCTACCACTGTGGCGTCGTCAGCAAACTTAATGGTGTTAGAGTCGTGTTTGGCCACACAGTCGTGGGTGAACAGGGAGTACAGGAGGGGACTAAGCACGCACCCCTGAGGGGCCCCAGTGTTGAGGATCTGCATGACAGATGTGCTGTTGCCTACCCTTACCACCTGGGGGCGGCCCGTCAAGAAGTGCAGGATCCAGTTGCAGAGGGAGGTGTTTAGTCCTATGGTCCTTAACTTAGTGATGAGCTTTGTGGGCACTATGGTGCTCTTTTATAAACATGTCATGCAATTCTACATAATTTACACGTGTCTCTTCATTGGCCTGGGCTATTGTTTGCATTCAAGACCAAGTCATTTTTATTGCTCTCAGTTTGTCAGTGCCAGAGTAGCCACTCATTTCAGTCATGTGTGTGGTATAATGTAAATGTAAATGACGTAGAATTGCATGACATGCGTTTATAAAAGGATAATTTTTGACATTACCTACACACAAAAAACGGCCCATGTGTGGAAATCCTGCTCAACTGTATGCCACTACGCAAATGCAATTATAGATGCACCCCCAACTAAAAAATTATTCCAGCGGCCATGGTTCTACATGGAACCCAAAAGAGTTCTACCTGAGCTGGAACCCAAAATAACACGTTTGTAACTATTTTCTCTAAGCTTGTACACATCAACATTATATATATAAAAATTGGGGATATAGAGGACACACTGAACTGAACTCTTAGGAGTGTGTCACATATTTAGCTCTATTAAATGAAATGCTGGAGAGATGGCATTTTATTACACACAATTCCATTGCACCACTGCTATTGACCTATATTTTGTCTGACTTGCAAAGTGGCTTTATGATTTCTATGAAACAATTTTGTGACAGCAGGCATGAAAATAAACATACAAAATGTTGTGAATCAATCAATCTTAAAACAGTATGTGTGGCCAAGCTGTGCAATTGTATTGAGGTCATATGCTAATGAAGTGTCTAACCCAGAATGCTCAGTGAAGACATGACACTAGAAAATAGGAAATAAAATAGAAGAAACATTTTGAAATAGATATCCCAAAGCTAACATATTTAGTGTATCTTATGCATTGGTGAAGAACTAGTTCTGCTGTCCAAGAGTCCTATTGTTTATCATAAACATTATAAACACAGGTTCAAATAGGCATCTTAATCTGAGAGAAGCAGACATTGAGTGGATTGTCTGAGCTGTGACTGACATCATATCTGATGAATATGTCTTATCCTGCATACAGTTTTCAGTCTACCTACACACCTTGTGTGTCTTGCTGAACATGTTCTACTAAACGAAGGCTGAAGAAGCATCATTGGCAGAAGTCCTTATTTCAGATGTTACTCTGACACTTAATATATTGAAAATCATATGCACAGTCTCGGTAGATCCCTTGACAGTGCAGCAGTGACGCTGGTGCATAAGAGAAAATTGGGGCAGGGTATTCCTGATTAGTGTGAAGCTAGAGAGGGGTAAAACTGGGTAGACTTAAGACACCACAGCCTGCGTCCCAAATGGCACCCTATTTCCTACATAGTGCACTACTTTTACAGGGCCATGGGGAATAGGGTGCCATTTGGGATATAACCCTGTCTCTCTCTCTCTCTCTCTCTCTCTCTGAAGCCTGAGGACCTCGCCAGCCTTAGCCAACACTCAATATACCTAGATTATTACAACATTAGCACATTATTCTTTTTAAAATTCTTCAAGCTCTGTCAAGTTGGTTGTTGATCATTGCTAGACAGCCATGTTCAAGTCTTGCCATAGATTTTCAAGGTGATTTAAGTCAAAACTGTAACCCGGACCCTTGCCCAAACCCCCACCCGCTTCTCCTTCACCCAAATCCAGACAGCTGATGTTCTGAAAGAACTGCAAAATCTGGATCCATACAAATCAGCTGGGCTAGACAATCTGGACCCTCTCTAAAATTATCCGCCGCCATTATTGCAACCCCCATTACTAGTCTGTTCAACCTCTCTTTTGTATCGTCCGAGATTCATAAAGATTGGAAAGCTGACTCGGTCATCCCCCTCTTCAAAGGGGGTGACACTCTAGACCCAAACTGTTACAGACCTATATCCATCCTGCCCTGCCTTCCTAAAGTCTTCGAAAGCCAAGTTAACAAACAGATCACTGACCATTTTGAATCCCACCGTACCTTCTCCGCTGTGCAATCCGGTTTCCAAGCTGGTCACGGGTGCATCTCAGCCACGCTCAAGGTACTAAACGATATCATAACCGCCATCGATAAAAGACAGTACTGTGCAGCCATCTTCATCGACCTGGCCAAGGCTTTCGACTGTGTCAATCACCGTATTCTTATCGGCAGACTCAATAGCCTTGGTTTCTCAAATGACTGCCTCGCCTGGTTCACCTACTACTTCGCAGATAAGAGTTCAGTGTGTCAAATCGGAGGGCCTGCTGTCCGGACCTCTGGCAGTCTCTATGGGGGTGCCACAGGGTTCAATTCTCGGGCCGACTCTTTTCTCTGTATATCAATGATGTCGTTCTTGCTGCGGCTGATTCCTTGATCCACCTCAACGCAGACGACACCATTCTGTATACATCTGGACCTTCTTTGGACACTGTGTTAACAAACCTACAAATGAGCTTCAATGCCATACAACTCTCCTTCCGTGGCCTCCAACTGCTCTTAAATGCTAGTAAAACTAAATGCATGCTCTTCAACATATCGCTGCCCGCACCCGCCCGCCCGACTAGCATCACTACTCTGGACGGTTCTGACTTAGAATATGTGGACAACTACAAATACCTAGGTGTCTGGCTAGACTGTAAACTCTCCTTCCAGACTCATTAAGCATCTCCAATCCAAAATGAAATCTAGAATCGGCTTCCTATTTCACAACAAAGGCTCCTTCACTCACGCTGCCAAACATACCCTCGTAAAACTGACTATCCCACCGATCCTCGACTTCGGCGATGTCATTTACAAAATGACAGCTCAGCAAACTGAATGCAGTCTATCACAGTGCCATCCGTTTTGTCACCAAAGCCCCATATAACCACCCACCACTACGACCTGTATGCGCTTGTCGGCTGGCCCTCTCTACATATTTGTCGCCAGACCCACTGGCTCCAGGTCATCTATAAGTCTTTGCTAGGTAAAGCTCCGCCTTATCTCAGCTCACTGGTCCCATAACAACACCCACCCGTAGCACTCACTCCAGCAGGTATATCTCACTGGTCATCCCCAAAGCCAATACCTCCTTTGGCCACCTTTCCTTCCAGTTCTCTGCTGCCAATGACTGGAACGAATTGCAAAAATTACTGAATTTGGAGACTTATATCTCCCTCACTAACTTTAAGCATCAGCTATCTGAGCAGCTCACCGATCGCTGCAGCTGTACACAGCCCATCCCCATATTCTTTTTATTTACTTTTTTTGCTCTTTTGCACACCAGTATTTCTACTTGCACATCTCAATCCATTTTAAATGCAGGCTATATCACAACAAAATGTGGAAAAAGTCAAGGGGTGTGAATACTTTCTAAAGGCACTGTTTATACTAGAATCGGCTTCCTATTTCACAACACGCTGCCAAACATACCCTCGTACATACCCTAGCAGTACTGTAGAAACTATATACATTACAACGGAACGATTTGACTAGTGTAATGTTAGCTATCTACGTAGTTGTCTTTGTATCAAGATAAAGGCGTAGTACAGAGTAACTATCGAGGTTAGCTAGCCAGCTACATTTTCTAACATAGTCTACAACGCGCCCACTGCTAGCTAGCTAACCCTACCAGCTAGCTGTATCATTTTTAGTCAATAAGATTTTTTGCAATGTAAGCTTAACTTTCTGAACATTCGAGATGTGTAGGCCACTTGTGTAGCTAGCAGGACTGACTTTGTGTTAGCTAGCCAACGTTTAATTACTTCTGCGTTATGAACTAGACACGGACACGAATGATCCATTGGTAGCTTGTTGTTACCAAGTATTGGTGCTAACCGTGTGTTTATAGGATGCTAGCATGCTAGTTAGCTACGGCATGATAGGACACGGTGCACTAGGTGGGTTTTCACGGAAGAATACTGTACCAAGTTATGTAGCGGAATAAACTAAGTTTGAGCCTATTCCTGGAAACATTGAACCACTGTAGTTTACATCAATTTTAATTTCTAGTGGTAGCTAGAAAAGTTATATTTTAGCGTTTTAGTGTATCAGTGAATTCTTAGTGAGGGAGGCCCTGCTCTCTCGCTTCCCCAGTTGTTTAGTTAATTTTTCATGCCAATCTCCTTTGCATTAGCGTAGCCTCTTCTGTAGCCTATCAACTATGTGTCGGTCTATCCCTGTTCTCTCCTCTCTGCACAGGCCATACAAACGCTTCACATCGCGTGGCCGCTGCCACTCTAACCTGGTGGTCCCAGCGCGCACGTCCCACGTGGAGTTCCAGGTCTCCGGCAGCCTCTGGAACTGCCAATCTGCAGCCAACAAGGCAGAATTCATCTCAGCCTATGCTACCCTCCAGTCCCTCGACTTCTTGGCGCTGACGGAAACATGGATTACCACAGAAAACACTGCTACTCCTACTGCTCTCTCCTCGTCTGACCACGTGTTCTCGCACACCCCGAGAGCATCTGGTCAGCGGGGTGGTGGCACTGGAATCCTCATCTCTCCCAAGTGGACATTCTCTCTTTCTCCCCTGACCCATCTGTCTATCTCCTCATTTGAATTCCATGCTGTCACAATCACTAGCCCATTCAAGCTTAACATCCTTACCATTTATCGCCCTCCAGGTTCCCTCCTCTCCTCCCTTTCTGCATCCTTTGACTCTCTATGTCCCCTATCCTCCCGACCGGCTCGGTCCTCCCCTCCTGCTCCGTGGCTCGATGACTCATTGCGAGCTCACAGAACAGGGCTCCGGGCAGCCGAGCGGAAATGGAGGAAAACTAGCCTCCCTGCGGACCTGGCATCTTTCACTCCCTCCTCTACATTTTCCTCCTCTGTTTCTGCTGCTAAAGCCACTTTCTACCACTCTAACTTCCAAGCATCTGCCTCTAACCCTAGGAAGCTCTTTGCCACCTTCTCCTCCCTCCTGAATCCTCCTCCCCCCTCCCCCCCCCCCCCTCCTCCCTCTCTGCGGATGACTTCGTCAACCATTTTGAAAAGAAGGTCGACGACATCCGATCCTCGTTTGTTAAGTCAAACGACACTGCTGGTCCTGCTCACATTGCCCTACCCTATGCTTTGACCTCTTTCTCCCCTCTCTCTCCAGATGAAATATTGCGTCTTGTGACGGCCGGCCGCCCAACAACCTGCCCGCTTGACCCTATCCCCTCCTCTCTTCTCCAGACCATTTCCGGAGACCTTCTCCCTTACCTCACCTCGCTCATCAACTCATCCTTGACCGCTGGCTACGTCCCTTCCGTCTTCAAGAGAGCGAGAGTTGCACCCCTTCTCAAAAAACCTACACTCGATCCCTCCGATGTCAACAACTACAGACCAGTATCCCTTCTTTCTTTCCTCTCCAAAACTCTTGAACGTGCCGTCCTTGGCCAGCTCTCCTGCTATGTCTCTCAGAATGACCTTCTCGATCCAAATCAGTCAGGTTTCAAGGCTGGTCATTCAACTGAGACTGCTCTTCTCTGTGTCACGGAGGCTCTCCGCACTGCTAAAGCTAACTCTCTCTCCTCTGCTCTCATCATTCTAGACCTATCTGCTGCCTTTGATACTGTGAACCATCAGATCCTCCTCTCCACCCTCTCCGAGTTGGGTATCTCCGGCGCGGCTCACTCTTGGATTGCGTCCTACCTGACAGGTCGCTCCTACCAGGTGGCGTGGCGAGAATCCGTCTCCGCACCACGTGCTCTCACCACTGGTGTCCCCCAGGGCTCAGTTCTAGGCCCTCTCCTATTCTCGCTATACACCAAGTCACTTGGCTCTGTCATATCCTCACATGGTCTCTCCTATCATTGCTACGCAGACGACACACAATTAATCTTCTCCTTTCCCCCTTCTGATAACCAGGTGGCGAATCGCATCTCTGCATGTCTGGCAGATATATCAGTGTGGATGACGGATCACCACCTCAAGCTGAACCTCGGCAAGACGGAGCTGCTCTTCCTCCCGGGGAAGGACTGCCCTTTCCATGATCTCGCCATCACGGTGGACAACTCCATTGTGTCCTCCTCCCAGAGTGCTAAGAGCCTCGGCGTGACCCTGGACAACACCCTGTCGTTCTCCGCTAACATCAAGGCGGTGACCCAATCCTGTAGGTTCATGCTATACAACATTCGCAGAGTACAACCCTGCCTTACACAGGAAGCGGCGCAGGTCCTAATCCAGGCACTTGTCATCTCCCTTCAGGATTATTGCAACTCCCTGTTGGCGGGGCTCCCTGCCTGTGCCATTAAACCCCTACAACTCATCCAGAACGACGCAGCCCGTCTGGTGTTCAACCTTCCCAAGTTCTCTCACGTCACCCCGCTCCTCCGCACACTCCACTGGCTTCCAGTTGAAGCTCGCATCTGCTACAAGACCATGGTGCTTGCCTATGGAGCTGTGAGGGGAACGGCACCTCCGTACCTTCAGGCTCTGATCAGGCCCTACACCCAAACAAGGGCACTGCGTTCATCCACCTCTGGCCTGCTGGCCCCCCTACCTCTGCGGAAGCACAGTTCCCGCTCAGCCCAGTCAAAACTGTTCGCTGCTCTGGCACCCCAATGGTGGAACAAGCTCCCTCACGACGCCAGGACAGCGGAGTCAATCACCACCTTCCGTAGACACCTGAAACCCCACCTCTTTAAGGAATACCTGGGATAGGATATAGTAATCCCTCTAACCCCCCCCCCCCCCCAAAAAAAAAGATATAGATGTACTATTGTAAAGTGGTTGTTCCACTGGATATCATAAGGTGAATGCACCAATTTGTAAGTCGCTCTGGATAAGAGCGTCTGCTAAATGACGTAAATGTAAATCTGTTTTCTAGTCAATGCTCATCTTATATATTTACTGCTGTACACACCTTTTCTATACATATACTGTCCATAATGTCTGTACACAACATCATATACATATATATTTATATTCCCGGTCTCTGACCTTGCTCATTCTAATATTTCAAAATGTATTTTGTTTTATTTTGGGGATCTGCATGTATTGTTTGTATTGTTAGGTATCACTGTACTGTTGGAGCTAGGAACAAAAGCATTATTAGTTTTTGATTTGATTTAAAGATCCTCTGCCATATTAGAAGTCTGAGGTTAGGCTTAACCTCATAAATCACTGGTGTCAGATGCGGCCATAAACAGCAACCTTGAGAGGCAGGCCCGGGTCTCAGCTGGGCTCCCTGAGGAGGAGCTGAGGCCTGGATGATTATATATCTACAGATGATGTTGACGGAGGATTCCTGCATGTGGCGGAGAGAACATAAACACAACGCTGATGTATTCCACATTTGATGACACTGTTTAGAGGGTGGCGAGCCTCCTAAATTATACATGAAAAGGCCACGGAGGAATATGTTTGGTGAACGTCTCTCTCTCCCTAATTCTCCATCTCTCTTCTATTCTCTCTCTCTCTCTTCTATTCTCTCTCTCGCTGTCAGTTAATCACGTGTTCAGGAATAACAGAATGCTCAATGTAATTTGCATCCCTGTGTCCCAAGGGGAAACTTTGACTTATTTTGTGGGGGATGTGGGCTTGACAATGTAGGCTACAGGATGGTTTCAATCAAAGTGGTATGGATGAAAACTTTCCCACATCTGAAAATAAATCAGTGATTATATGGAGAACAATCAAAATGTGCAGCAGAATGATGTTTTCAGACCTAGCAAACAATACTATGAGACATTAGCACAATACATTACCAATATATATCAATCTACACATAAAACCACACTCTATGCATTTAGAAAATGCAACTATGATCGCTCTGTCTAATCACAATAAATAAGCTGTGGTGGAGAGGGCACAGTCATATTCAAACACTCAAATGTTTCTCAACTATCAATAACACAATAATATAATCTATCTACATATTACTTATGCATGATAGGCTCATGGTGAAAGGAAATCAAAAGGAGACCAACACAGTCCAAGAGGATATTGATGTTCAGGCAGCTCAGTGACAATTAGAAAGTCACATGCATAAGGAACAATGCACCAATTAAAACACAAAGGAATCCATTCAAGAAAATGTCGTACATTTGCAGATTTATGCAAATCAAGCTTTCGCACGTTTGTTAACTTGATGTTGCCCGAGGCTGTAGACAGCTCCACACACGAAAGGAAAGGAGGGAGTCAGACCAGCCCACTGCTCAGCACTCTGTACACGAAGGATGGGAGCTGCCTGCCTGCTGCAGCTAGCACAGGGACCATTGATCTATCTGCTCCTCCTCACAGAACAATAGAGGAAACACCGGCGCTGTCTATTATCAATGCAGGTCCAGGGATGACTGAGATAGAGTCTTATACCAACCATTAGGTTGTTTGGAGTATCATTATATCAAACTGGGCTGCTCTGTTCCATTTCATAACATCGGCCATTAACATACGTCTGCCAATAATATTTGTTTCTAAGGGGGGGTCTTAGGGGGGTGTCATTACTTTTCAAAGACAGGGAAATAGAATAACATATTATATTGGGTGCACCCAATAAGTGTTGTTTTTTTTGGTCTGATTATTTTTCAAAGGCAGTTGGTGTATCATCTAAAAAAGCAATTTAATGATTTACATATGGTCTTTCATAACATGGATTCATGAAATCATCACACTCTCACGAAAAGACAAAAGCTGAAATAACGCTGCCCTTGGTTTGACGCTCGCGAGGAGCAGCAAAAGGGATTCATCTGACAGTCTGACAACATAAATCCATCCATTGTCTGCCATAATGAGTCAACATACAGCTTATAGGGACTTAACTTTTTTTTTTAAACACCAAACCTGGGCATGTTTTGGTGCAATTCAAGTCATGCCCTGTGGAGGCATAAATCAGGTTCTTTCACCCTAGTTGTCAATCACAATGCTAAGCTGAATTATTGATAAAAGCGTATTTTATTTACGACTGCGTTTTCCCATGCCGCCTAAAAGTTCACAGAAGCCCTGGCTCTAGCAGAGACAGAGCTGCCAAGGCACCTCACAGAGACAAAGATGCTTTCATCTCCGTTACACGCGGAGGGAGCTGAGGGGTTGTGGGCCCATGTTAGCAGACATCCTTATTATTTATATATAGTATCTGTTGAGATCTTCAAGCATTTTCATATATGTAAAACATTAGCTCTGTTATCTGGAGGAAATTCATGAAGCGGTTCATGCAGTACTTGTACGTCGACAGTGGGAAATCTAACTATATTCATCGGTAAATAATCTCAGTACACCAAACGAAAACATGGTTTGAAGGTGCCTTTGTAGGCTAAAAGCTATATGCAGCTCTCACATTTCAAAGGATAAATTTAGCCTAATTAACTAATTTCATCCTAATGGATACGGATTCCTGCAAGCTAGAAATAGGATCATCATCAGACAAACTTAGAAATGTACTGAATATCTACTGTAAATGAACATCTAATACAGTGCATTGTTTAATGTAGCGGAATGCAAAAAAACGTGAAGAAATATGTAACATGATAGTTTCTCATGTAGTTATTCAAATAAATAAAATGAATCATTCTAGTTCTGTGGTTATACTAAATCAACACTTAGCGATTGATTCATACTGAATCTGAGGAATATTTTTTTTACAGTATTACAACTTCTCTGACTAATGGTCTGACAAAATGAAAACATATACCACAATGGTCATTTCATCAAAGAGTTCCCCCCCCACATTAAAACTGGTTGCCATAGTGATGGCAGGCATAGAGCAGCATGATGGAAATCATTTGTTGAGAATTTATTCAGAGAAAGACGACATGCCCAGACTCGTAGGAATGGGAAAAGAGGTGCTCTTGATTTTCCTCTGAATCAAAATAAACAGTTGATCAAAATTCACATCCAATTGAAAAAAATGCCTTGAAAAAGATGTGCAGGCCCATTATCAATGAGAGTGCATCAAAATAGATAGGATGCGTAACTATGCTACTGTGTTTATGACATTCAGACACACTATCAGAGTTGTTAACATACTGTAATAAATTGTTGGATTCCAGGGCAATATATGTATGTGGACCTCCAGTAATTAACAGTGCAGGTAAAAGTACCCAATTGTCATACTTGAGTAAAAGTAAAGATAACTTAATAGAAAATGACTCAAGTGAAAATGAAAGTCCCCCAGTAAAATACTACTTGAGTAAATCAAAAGGTATTTGGTTTTAAATATACTTAAGTATCAAAAGTAAAAGTATAAATCATTTTAATTTCCATATATTAAGCATATATTATTATACCAGAGGGCACCATTTTATTTTTTCCTATTTTTTGTTTGTTTACGGATAGCCAGGTGCACACCCCAACATCATTTACAAACGACGCTTGTGTGTTTAGTGAATCCGCCAGATCAGAGGCAGTAGGGATGACCAGGGATGTTCTCTTGATAAGTATGTGAATTTGACAATTTTACTGTACTGTTACTGTACTTTTGGGTGTCAGGGAAAATGTATGGAGTAAAAGGTACATCATTTTTTTAGGAATGTATTGAAGTAAAAGTTGTGAAAGATATAAATGGTACAGATACCCCCAAAAAACTACTTAAGTAGTACTTTAAAGTACTTTTACTTAAATATTTTACACCACTGGTAAATAACAGTTCATGTCAGGTCCAAGTCATTTGTTTTGTTTCCAAATAGAACCATCACTTCAAGCTCATCAAGATGAAAGGAAAACACATTTCAAGTCAACCCGTAATAAGCTGGAGAGAGAAAGCACATTCCACATTGATGTCATGTCAACATCTCATGGGAGCCTGATCCCAAACCCTGAAAAACCCAGCAAAGCCTGTACATAGCCAGACCAAAGACACTCAAGGAATAGTCATATCAAAGATGCAATTCTGTTGATATTTGTGCTGTGTGCTTAAAGGCCCAGTGCAATACTGTGAGACCGGCTGAAAACTCCATCCCAACAAAACAGGCAGAAGTTTTGCCCTGCCTGGTGACATCAACGGTCGGTAAATTAGTTAATAGACCAATAAGAAAGAGTGTTCCAAACCTCTCTTCCAATAACAGCTAGTTTTCAGTTTTCCCCTCCCCACTCAGACCACTCCCAGACAGTCCTGGGAAAAAAAATTATTGAGAAATTGCTCTCTGCTAAGAAGCTATTTTTGTTTCTTTTTGACAATTTTAATTGGAAAAAAAATCACACTAAGGTACATAATTGTTACTCATAAATGATTTGATAGAGAGAAAAAAAATGGTTGCATTTGGCCGTTAATTTAATACTGGCATATACAGTATAGTAAGTCTATAGAATGGATTGACGTGGTCTTCCAATTTCAAGAGGGGTGAACATTAGTTGAGACATTAAAAGGTGAGAAAATAGGAATACCATCAGATCAATATTTATCTAAGACTGATTCAAAAAAAAGTTTCATTGTTGTGATCTTGTTCCCTGAGGACATGCTTCCGAAACAGAACATTCCAACTGATCAACAAGATATGGACCGCTGATCTAAAGCACCAGCTACTCCCTCCCCCCAAAAATCTTCTAGCCTGACCTGTTTTACAAGTCAGTATGAATGGAACTGCGGGCCACGTTTAAAGGAAAGCATGAATCCCTGTCATTCCCACAACTGTTGGCTCTGAATGTGAAACTGTGAGAAGACTACTCACCCGCGCCAGAGTCACACAGGGACATTCAACTCTGTACTATTATCTTTAAAAAGTTGCACTACCTTCCCTCTAAATCTTTAATGAACCACATTCAATGTGCCCAAGCCATCTATGCTACAGTTTTTTAATAGCAACGCATGGCAGATTCAGTTATTCAAAAGGTACCAACATTCAAAGGCTCAGTTATTCAAAAGGTAAATACATTTAAATCAAATTTTATTGGTCACATACACGTGTTTAGTGGATGTTATTTTGGGTGTAGCGAAATGCTTGTGCTTCTAGCTCCGATAGTGCAGTAATATCTAACAAGTAATATCTAACAGTTTCATGCTGCTCTGACATATATATATATATATATATATATATATATATATATATATATATGTCAGAGCAGCATTGGACTAATATACAGTGGCATGGTATAGAGTACAGTATATACATCTGAGATGCGTGATGCAATATTTACACATAATTAAAGTGACTAAGATAACACAAAATAGTATAGAGTACAGTTTACACATATGAGATGAGTATTGCAAGATACAGAGATATTATTAAAGTGGCTAGAGTTTAATTTCCTTAAAGTGGCCAGTGATTCCTAATCTATGTCTATAGGCAGCAGCCTCTGATGTGCTAGTGATGGCTGTTTAACAGTCAGTGGTGTAGTATAGAATACAGTATATACATATGAAATGGGTGATGCAATATGTAAACACAATTTAAAAGTGACTAAGATACCGTAGAATAGTGTGTGTAGGCAGCCGCCTCTGATGTGCTAGTGATGGCTGTTTAGCAGTCCGATGGCTTTGAGATAGAAGCTGTTTTTCAGTCTCTCTGTCCCAGCTTTGTTGCAC
Source organism: Salmo trutta (assembly GCF_901001165.1). NCBI lineage: Eukaryota > Metazoa > Chordata > Actinopteri > Salmoniformes > Salmonidae > Salmo > Salmo trutta. The sequence continues at coordinate 40,069,922 of NC_042976.1, read as the reverse complement.
CTGTACTGACCTCACCTTCTGGATGATAGCGGGGTGAACAGGCAGTGGCTCGGGTGGTTGATGTCCTTAATTATCTTTTTGGCCTTTCTAAGGAATCGGGTGCTGTAGGTGTCCAGGAGGGCGGGAAGTTTGCCCCCGGTAACATAATTTTCAATGTTCTTTAATGTTCTCTTAAGCACAACAAATTAGTAACATATGTGTACGAATTGGATTTGTAACATATCATACAAATATATATTTTTCAATATATACAGTATATATTTTTTTATACAGTGCCTTAAGAAAGTATTCAGACCCCTTGACATTTTGTTACAGCCTCATTCTAAAATGTATATAAAAAAAAGAAAACCTAATCAATTTACAAACAATACCCCGTAATGACAAAGCAAAAACAGGTTTAAGAAATGTTTGCTAATTTCTAACCATGTTTAAACTGAAGGATCACATTTGCATAAGTATTCAGACCCTTTACTCAGTACTTTGTTGAAGGACCTTTCTCAGCGATTAAAGCATCAAATATTTTTGGGTCTGACGCTACAAGCGTGGCACACCTATATTTGGGGGAGTTTCTTCCATTCTTCTCTGCAGATCCTCTCAACCTCTGTCAGGTTGGATGGGGAGCGTTGCTGCACAGCTATTTTCAGGTCTCTTCAGAGATTTTCGATTGGGTTCAAGTCCGGGCTCTGGCTGGGCCACTCAAGGACATTCAGAGACTTGTCCCGTAGCCACTCCTGCGTTGTCTTTGCTGTGTGCTTAGGGTCAGTGTCATGTTGGAAGGTGAACCTTCGCCCCAGTCTGAGGTCCTGAGCGCTCTGGAGCAGGTTTGTCAAGAATCTTGGTGTACATTGCTCATCTTTGCCTCGATCCTGACTACTCTCCCTGCCGCTGAAAAACATCCCCACAGCATGATGCAGCCACCACCATGCTTCACCGTAGGGATGGTGCCAGGTTTCCTCCAGACGTGACTTTTGACATTCAGGCCAAAGAGTTCAATCTTGGTTTCATCAGACCAGAGAATCTTGTTTCTCATGGTCTAAGAGTCTTTAGGTGCCTTTTGGTGGAGTGCTGCAGAGATGGTTGTCCTTCTGGAAGGTTCTTCCATCACCACAGAGGAACTTGAGAGCTCTGTCAGAGTGAGAATCAGGTTCTCCCCCAATTGCTCAGTTTGGCCTTGATTCCAAACATCTTCCATTTAAGAATGGAGGCCACTGTGTTCTTGGGCACCTTCAATGCTGCAGACATTTTTTGGTACCCTTCCCCAGATCTGTGCCTCAACACAATCCTGTCTCGGAGCTCTACGGACAATTCCTTAGACATCATGGCTTGGTTTTTGCTCTGACATGCACTGTCAAATGTGACCAATGGAAACAGGATGCACCTGAGATCAATTTTGAGTCTCGTAGCAAACGGGCTGAACAGTTACGTAAATAAGGTATTTCTGTCTTTTTTATACATGTGCAAACATTTCTAAAAACCTGTTTTCGCGTTGTCATTATGGAGTATTGTGTGTAGATTTGAGGATTGAAAAAAAATGTAATCCATTTTAGAATAAGGCTGTAACGTAACAAAATGTGGAAAAACTCAATGGGTCTGAATACTATCCGAAGGCACTGTATGTATGTATGTATGTATGTATGTATGTATGTATGTAAACTTCCGACTTTATATATATATTATATATCAGTTGTATTAGTTGAAGTCAGAAGTTTACATACACTTAGGTTGGAGTCATTAAAACTTGTTTTTCAACCACTCCACAAATGTCTTGTTAACAAACTATAGTTTTGGCAAGTCGGTTAGGACATCTACTTTGTGCATGACGCAAGTCATTTTTCCAACAATTGTTTACAGACAGATTATTTCACTTAATCACAATTCAGTGGGTCAGAAGTTTAGATACACTAAGTTGACTGTGCCTTTAAACAGCTTGGAAAATTATGTCATGGCTTTAGAAGCGTCTGATACTGAGTTTAAATGTATTTGGCTAAGGTGTATGTAAACTTCCAGATTCAACTGTATATGTATGTAATATATATATATATGTGTTAGTACCAGTCAAAAGTTTGGACACACCTACTCATTCAATGTGTTATTTAATAGTTTTGTTGTCTTCAATATTATTCTACAATGTAGAAAATAGTAAAATAAAGAAAAAACCTTGAATGAGTAGGTGTGTCCAAACTTTTGACCGGTACTTTATTTATAATATTTGCAGGACGTAACATATCATACAAAACGGATGACGTAGTACACAATTTGACGACGTAGTACCCAACAAAAACGTGGTCCACATTTGGCCCATGAGCACCACTTTCAAAACTACAGACTGGAATTATACAAAAGTTTGAGAGTGCATATTTAACTATGTAACAAGACATGTACTAATTAAGTCACATTCCTGTGAGGACAGGTTGCTGACGGATTGGATAGACAAACAGATGGATTAGGGAGGAAAAAAAAAACATTGCCAAGATAAGGGAGCCCCACTCTTGCCTCACAGATCTCAATCACTTTGTTGGAATGAGTTTGGGTGTGCGTGTATGTAAGAGTGTGTGTCTCAGTGGCTCCTTCCTGTTTGGCAAAAGAGAATGGTTGAGGCACAACAAAGAGGGCATAGCTGGATAACGAGACACGCTGCCATATTCCAACCCACCACATCACTGGCACAGCATGTCTCCCCAGCTGCTGCCAACACTGACGTCCAATTACATGACCTTTGCTATCTAACCCATTTTGATAAGGCATTGAATAATCAGCCTTGCAATTATACCTCAAATCTAAATTCACAATCCACTAAGACTATGTTTTGCTCTCTAAAATGGCGCCCAGTATACTACTGCTCGGTAAAGCCTGTATTGTGTCTGTTGAAGAAAATAAATGCACATCCACCAGAGGCCTTTTCAGCCATTATCTACAAGGCCGTTGGGTGTTTCACAGCATCAAAAGCCATTGGAAAACTCCATGCATCTCATATGCTGTAGATTTTGAAACATTGAAGCATGTATTGAGGACCTTATATCATCTTATTGCCATCTCATAATGTTCCTGACTAAATAACAGCCAGAATGCACATCACAGATGGTACAATGTGTTTGCGTCAATTTCATATTTATACCAGAAGCTGGATCTGGTCTAACCCTTCCATCCCGACTCAGGTTGTTCCTATTTAATAAGCATTCTATATTGAGAAGACCAGTTGTCAGTCTGAATATCAAGATCAAATCTTACCATCGGATGTTATAATAAGAGCTTTTGCAGCAAAACTGCAACAGCTGAGCAAGCTTTTAATGGAATCTCACAGCCATAAATCCAACATGTCAACCCAAACAGAAGGCAGGTGACATCACATGTCTGTATTCCGCGGCAAAACATGTTACACAGTACAAAAGAGACAATAGACTTAGTCTTACCTTAAATAAAAGATGTAGGTATGCTGTAGCGAATTGTCTCTATTCTGTGAAAGAAATACATGTACCGTAAATGAGCCTGGAGTGAATGATTATTTCCAGAAGCAGTGTAGCAACCAGGGTGCCACATAAAATCAAGCTGAAAGTGACTGTAAAATGTAACCACCAATGAACTCGAGGTGATATAGGTAATAGAATACAGTGCATTACATTACTTTTCACTGGGAAGGACTGTAAAGATTGACCTGTTGGAAATTATATGTTTTCATTAATCCTTTCAATAATAGTCACAGAAACATGCAAAACAACTACTGTAAATTGTTCTGTTAAAAGCCAGACCTGCATTTCACACACGCGCGCGCGCACACACGTACACGCACGCGCGCGATATGCAATATGTCATGTACAAAATACACACAGATCATTTCCGACGGGTCCTGGACAAGATCGAATAGCATGCAATCTGAAGGCAGAAATTATTTAGTTCCAACACAAAGACAATCATACGTCAATGAAAACTGTGATCAAACATGATTTAACTCTATGCCAGATCACTAGCGGTTCTGGGGGGGGGGGGGGGCAGTGGACCCCTTGTGGCCCCCCTAAATGTGGAGTATGAAATAATTTTTACCTAACAAATTTTTGCTATCGTTCTTTTTCTACATCCGTTTTTAGACAGTGGCAACGCGGAACACTAATTTAATCCACACATTTTCTATAGGGACGGCTTTAGGCGGAACACAACAGTATCGTACCACATGAAAAACGATATGCCAACAATAACGTCTCATGTAACTGGCCCCAGCTTGGCCCCCCCAGTTGAAATGGTCTAGAACCGCCACTGTGCCAGATTGCTAAGGATAATGATCCTCAAGTTGCGGCACTTACCATTCATTTCGTTTTTCAGCCTTTATAAGCAATCACTGATTGTTCAATGTTGTCCTTCTCTCAGAGTAACCTAATTAAGCGAGCAAATTATACGCTTTTTTTAAAAGAATGTAATTCACTCCATTCATAAAAAAAAGCTCCAGTATTGCAGTAATACATAATTGAAGTGCACCGTAATGAAGATTTGCCGACCCGGCATAGTTGTGTCGCATCCAAGTGCGCGTTCATAGGCAGTTCTTCCGGCTGCTCGTGGAACATTGAGGGTGTTCGATTAATCTCGCCCGGGCGCCCTTGTTGCTGTGTTTTGCATCGGCTGAAAGTTGATTGCATTCTATTCAAAGCCCACTGCGATCGCGGCTTAAAACCAAAGTAACGTAATTAATAGGATTCTGTGTTTCCCATGCAAAAGTGATTGCTTTATCTGCCTTCCCAATGAAAAATTGTTAGAAAATGGAAATATTTATTTTATGGAAAATATATGTTGTATGTTTCTGGACGATGCACCATGCTGCTGCCTTCACAAAATGACCAAGTGGCACAGATTACTGTTCAATTTGAGAAGGGGGCGCCTCCCTCCACGCTTTCGCCTGTTGGGCCATTGCCTGGTGCCCGGCAGTTTAGCATAATCGAATCTGCCTAATGGTGCGCGTCAGTCTGACAGCTACATCAGCAACGTGACTTCCCTCAACCAATCATTTCACATGGTTCAAGGAATCAGGAATAGAGTACCACAGTATGTCATAATAAAATCCTAGCGGTTCAACAAGGAAATGGTTCCAATTGTTTTTCCCATAGAGGATTTTAGAAGCACTTAAAATAAGGGCTGTTTTGTGTAGACTTACACTGGTGTGACATTTTGATAACAGTGTAAATCTCTCTAGGACAAGATTACTTTTATCAATATATTCACCTGTATTTATCCCCCCAAAAGAAATGCTATTTAGCTGCTAATGTGGCTATCATAAAGAACTACAAATGCAATATTTTTTTTATTTAACTAGGCAAGTTAGTTAAGAACAAATTCTCATTTATAATGACAGCCTACACCGGCCAAACCCGGACGATGCGGGGCCAAGGGTGTTTGTAGTGTCACCTCTAACACTGAGATGCAGTGCCTTAGACCGCTGCTCCACTCGGGAGTCCAATGATGGTCTGGACGAGACTGCCGAATCAAGGCAAAGGTAAGAATCTCTGGATTAATTATCTATTGTTAGTAATTAATACATTTGCTAAATTTCTTTACATTGACAATTCTGTGAACTGTCTTGTGCAAGTTTTAAATTGACACAATACCTGTCAGCTAGAGATGATGTGCAAGAGCTTGCAGGGATTTGAAGTCTTGCATGATGTCTACTTTGATGCTAATTGGCATTTTTGAATCTGACAGCAAATAGAGACTAATAAATGTATAAAAGTCCCCTTGTCCGAGAGAGAGTTACATGGTTATCAAAACCTTGCGCCAGGGTTAGCCTATACAAAACACAACCTTTATTTTAAGTGTTTCTAAAACCATCTATGGGAAAAATGAATGGCGTAAAAACGGTTAGAACTATTTCCCTGTTTGACCGCTAGGTTTTATGGGTATTATGACACCTCCACTATGGGGCTCTATAGTCCTCTAAAACCATCTATGGGAAAAATGAATGGCGTAAAAACGGTTAGAACTATTTCCCTGTCTGACCGCTAGGTTTTATGGGTATTATGACACCTCCACTATGGGGCTCTATAGTCCTGTAAAACCTTTGTACAGAAATGTCTCTATGCTGGCTTCACATGCTCCTGGGAAATGGGAAACTGTTACATGTCGCTGACCATCATTGGTTGCCGCCTTTCAAAGTGTGTTGCATTATGAGGATAAACATTTTATGACTTGCACCTACATATCAACTGCATGAACCTTACAGAAATCATGTGATCAAAGGTCATGAAGTTTGGACTGAAGGCAACTGCAAGTTTCATCCTGCAGCCATCGCCTGCATAGTGGGAGGCTCTATTGTCAATCAATCATTAGTGTGTTTTTGTTTGACCCACGCGAACATGACGAAGACAAGATTGAAACAGGAACCTTAATTGCCATAATTTATGTGGATATGTATAAATTAATGTGATATTTGAGGCTCTCTGTGTCACCACTTGATTGTACACACATATATTTTGGAGATGTTTTTTCGACATTATAAAGACATTTTCTTTGTAAACAATGGCAACTGCCATGTTGCACTGAGCCTGGCTGTAGGAAAACCACATCAGTTTCTGACTTTCAGCTGATGCAGATGCACCTCCCCCGACTTCACTCCTCAACTTTCGTCTACAGTCGGTTGCTTTCGCCTTACCACTCAAACGAGCCCACTGTGTTCAAGTGCTTTTAAAGTTGGAACAATTCTTCAAACAATAAGATTTTAGTTAGCTTGATAACCTTGCTAACATTGCTAATAATAAAGTTAGCTAGCTTGCTTAACAATGACAATATGGTCAGACTAGCTATTATCCATATTGATAAGGTTGTAACTGTCAAAAACATATTTGTTGTAATCTTTTGGTTGAAAAGGTAGCAGGTCAGTGGTGAAACATCACAACTCAGCAACTCTGGTAACAATTATTGGGCTTGTTCGACATTTCAGCCAACAGTGCAGACAAAGACAGTACAGTATGAAGACAGTCAAAAAGTGCTTCTCCAATAGAAATCCTCAAACACGCTTGCAGGCTTGTTGGCTACTCAATTAGCAATGAGCACTCGGGAGGTCGGCGTCCCTCCAGAGTGGTTGAGCGCCATTCGACAGCTTTCTTCCCCCCATCGCCTCATTCATGGGCACCCGCGACATGCTGCTTTATCAAAGGGAAGCCGTGCTCCTGCAGTTCACATGCCGTTTTCCTCACACAGCGTTCCCGACCTTCTCCCAACCGATGACCCTACACCTGCCAGTCGGAGGCAAGATGCTTTTTCAGCGTCAAGCCAGTGGCGTGCCTACTCCCTTTCCACACGTATTTTTATATATTTTTTTATTTTTATTATTTAAAGGGAAACTTCGGGATTTGGCAATAAGGCCCTTTATCTATATACTTCCCCTGAGTATATAACTACAACTATAACTATAACTATTTTGCCAATTGGATTGGTCCCCTCTACCACACGGAACCCCACTAATCTGCCGACGGAAATGCACGAGGTGGCTAAAACAGACTATCTTCTGCCAGCTTGCTACCCATGGCCCGGCTAGCTGTCTGAATCGCCGTGATCCCAACCAACCTCACTACTCACTGGACCCTTATGATCACTCGACTAAGCATGCCTCTCCTTAATTTCAATATGCCTTGTCCATTGCTGTTCTGGTTAGTGTTTATTGGCTTATTTCACTGTAGAGCCTCTAGCCCTGCTCATTATACCTTATCCAACCTTTCAGTTCCGCCACCCACACATGCGATGACATCACCTGGTTTCAATGATGTTTCTAGAGACAATATCTCTCTCATCATCACTCAATGCCTAGGTTTACCTCCACTGTATTCACATCCTACCATACCTTTGTCTGTACATTATACCTTGAAGCTATTTTATCGCCCCCAGAAACCTGCTCCTTTTACTCTCTGTTCCGGACGTCCTAGACGACTAATTTTCATAGCTTTTACCCGTACCCTTATCCTACTCCTCCTCTGTTCCTCTGGCGATGTAGAGGTGAATCCAGGCCCTGCAGTGCCTAGCTCCACTCCTATTCCCCAGGCGCTCTCTTTTGATGACTTCTGTAACTGTAATAGCCTTGGTTTCATGCATGTTAACATGAGAAGGCTCCTCCCTAAGTTTGTTTTATTCACTACTTTAGCACACTCTGCCAGCCCGGATGTCCTAGCCGTGTCTGAATCCTGGCTTAGGAAGACCACCAAAAACTCTGAAATCTCCATCCCTAACTACAACATTTTCAGACAAGATAGAACGGCCAAAGGGGGCGGTGTTGCAATCTACTGCAGAGATAGCCTGCAGAGTTCTGTCCTACTATCCAGGTCTGTACCCAAACCATTTTAACTTCTACTTTTAAAAATCCACCTCTCTAAAAACAAGTCTCTCACCGTTGCCGCCTGCTATAGACCACCCTCTGCCCCCAGTTGTGCTCTGGACACCATATGTGAACTGATTGCCCCCCATCTATCTTCAGAGCTCGTGCTGCTAGGTGACCTAAACTGGGACATGCTTAACACCCCAGCCATCCTACAATCTAAGCTTGATGCCCTCAATCTCGCACAAATTATCAATGAACCTACCAGGTACCACCCCAAAGCTGTAAACACAGGCACCTCATAGATATCATCCTAACCAACTTGCCCTCTAAATACACCTCTGCTGTTTTCAACCAAGATCTCAGCGATCACTGCCTCATTGCCTGCATCCGTAATGGGTCAGCGGTCAAACGACCTCCACTCATCACTGTCAAACGCTCCCTGAAACACTTCAGCGAGCAGGCCTTTCTAATCAACCTGGCCCGGGTATCCTGGAAGGATATTGACTTCATCCCGTCAGTAGATGATGCCTGGTTATTTTTTTTAAATGCCTTCCTCACCATCTTAAATAAGCATGCCCCATTCAAGAAATTTAGAACCAGGAACAGATATAGCATTTGGTTCTCTCCAGACCTGACTGCCCTTAACCAACACAAAAACATCCTGTGGCGTTCTGCATTAGCATCGAACAGCCCCCGTGATATGCAACTTTTCAGGGAAGTTAGAAACCAATGTACACAGGCAGTTAGAAAAGCCAAGGCTAGCTTTTTCAAGCAGAAATGTACTTCCTGCAACAGAAACTCAAAAAAGTTCTGGGACACTGTAAAGTCCATGGAGAATAAGAGCACCTCCCCCCAGCTGCCCACTGCACTGACGATAGGAAACTCTGTCACCACCGATAAATCCACTATAATTGAGAATTTCAATAAGCATTTTTCTACGGCTGGCCATACTTTCCACCTGGCTACCCCTACCCCAGTCAACAGCACTTCACCCCGCACAGCAAGCCCAAGTCTTCCCCCATTTCTCCTTCTCCCAAATCCAGTCAGCTGATGTTCTGAAAGAGCTGCAAAATCTGGACCCCTACAAATCAGCCGGGCTAGACAATCTGGACCCTTTCTTTCTAAAATTATCTGCCGAAATTTTTGCAACCCCTATTACTAGCCTGTTCAACCTCTCTTTCATGTCATCTGAGATTCCCAAAGATTGGAAAGCAGCTGCGGTCATCCCCTTCTTCAAAGGGGGGGACACTCTTGACCCAAACTGCTACAGACCTATATCTATCCTACCCTGCCTTTCTAAGGTCTTCGAAAGCCAAGTCAACAAACAGATTACTGACCATTTTGAATCCCACCGCCCCTTCTCCGCTATGCAATCTGGTTTCAGAGCTGGTCATGGGTGCACCTCAGCCACGCTCAAGGTCCTAAACGATATCTTAACCGCCATCGATAAGAAACAATACTGTGCAGCCGTATACATTGACCTGGCCAAGGCTTTCGACTCTGTCAATCACCACATCCTCATCGGCAGACTCCATAGTCTTGGTTTCTCAAATGATTGCCTCACCTGGTTCACCAACTACTTCTCTGATAGAGTTCAGTGTGTCAAATCGGAGGGCCTGTTGTCCGGACCTCTGGCAGTCTCTATGGGGGTGCCACATGGTTCAATTCTTGGGCCGACTCTCTTCTCTGTATACATCAATGATGTTGCTCTTGCTGCTGGTGAGTCTCTGATCCACCTCTACGCAGACGACACAATTCTGTATGCTTCTGGCCCTTCTTTGGACACTGTGTTAACCACCCTCCAGACGATCTTCAATACCATACAACTCTCCTTCTGTGGCCTCCAACTGCTCTTAAATACAAGTAAATTCTAAATGCATGTACTTCAACCGATCGCTACCTGCCCGCCCGTCCAGCATCACTACTGTTATAAATATATTTGATAAGCTGGTCTATTGCGCAACACTTATCTGCTGATACAAAAGACACATTCTGTGTTGAACTGATACTAGCTATACACGCACACCTAGAAACAGATTGGCCGAATTAGACCTTACACAGCACTGATAAAATAGGAAATGACCTGATCACAGGGGTCAACGTCCAGTCTCGCAATAATATCTTGTGACTACAGAGATACACAGACAAGGACTCAGCACAAAGTACACACACACACACAAACCCATCCCAGAGGGCTGGGTCAGCGGAACAAAGAACACACTCATGGACCAATGGGGAGTCGATCCCGACCCGAGACCAGATCGTCACTCCACTCATCGACCAGTCAGGAGGACGAATCTACAAGACTCAACATACGTCATTACATTACAATCATGTTGTATAAAACAGATGCACAATATGTTTACGGAGCTTGCTTCCGCTAGGTCCCTAAGAACTGAAAGAACGAGCCCGTGCACGTTTTGCCAAATATCTTTGTCTCTTAATAAAGCTGCCTTACGATAATTGAATCCACCCGGTCCAGCGTCTTGACTTGGTCTCCTTCTCAAGTAACTGTTCATCAACACTACTCTGGATGGTTCTGACTTAGAATATGTGGACAACTACAAATACCTAGGTGTCTGGTTAGACTGTAAACTCTCCTTCCAGACTCACATCAAACATCTCCAATCCAAAGTTAAATCTAGAATTGGCTTCCTATTTTGCAACAAAGCATCCTTCACTCATGCTGCCAAACATACCCTCGTAAAACTGACAATCCTACCGATCCTCGACTTCGGCAATGTCATTTACAAAATAGCCTCCAATACCCTACTCAATAAATTGGATGCAGTCTATCGCAGTGCCATCCGTTTTTTCACCAAAGCCCCATATACTACCCACCACTGCGACCTGTACGCTCTCGTTGGCTGGCCCTTGCTTCATACTCGTCGCCAAACCCACTGGCTCCAGGTCATCTACAAGACCCTGCTAGGTAAAGTCCCCTCTTATCTCAGCTCGCTGGTCACCATAGCAGCACCCACCTGTAGCACGCGCTCCAGCAGGTATATCTCACTGGTCACCCCCAAAGCCAATTCCTCCTTCGGCCGCCTCTCCTTCTAGTTCTCTGCTGCCAATGACTGGAATGAACTACAAAAATCTCTGAAACTGGAAACACTTATCTCCCTCACTAGCTTTAAGCACCAGCTGTCAGAGCAGCTCACAGATTACTGTACCTGTACATAGCCCATCTATAATTTAGCCCAAACAACTACCTCTTCCCCTACTGTATTTATTTATTTATTTTGCTCCTTTGCACCCCATTATTTCTATTTCTACTTTGCACTTTCTTCCACTGCAAATCTACCATTCCAGTGTTTTACTTGCTATATTGTATGTACTTCGCCACCATGGCCTTTTTTTGCCTTTACCTCCCTTATCTCACCTCATTTGCTCATGTAACAGGGTTGGTTATGTTTCCACTTGCCTCTAAAGAAATGTGCATTTAATGTTCAAGCATTCTTATTGGTTGGTTCAACTCTGATGACAATAAGGTGTGTTGTAATTGGCCCCGCTTGCAGATAGGGGGAGATCGCGAACGTCAGGTCTTCCAATTATGAAAATGTGATGCAAGGGGTAGGTTACGTTCTGAATACTGTTTTATATTTTATAATGTGTACAAGTTTGCTGTACGTTACTGATTTATACATGTGTGGGTATATGGTACCTGTTAGGGATTGAGGGGCTTTCTGGGATGTGCTTTGTCATTATGTGCTTTGTCATTAAGTCATTATGCAAAATACACAGAGAATGCTCCACAACGATGAACTTTTCGTGTGTTACTGGGAGATGTTATAGAGGTGGGCAGGAGAAGAAAAAAAAAGAAAAAAAAAGGTAAGCGCTATGATTGACAGCGGTTCTATGGCATGCACATTGAGCTCAACAGTGGTGCCACGCCTTGAGAAAGCAGGTGTGCTCAAGAGTGGCTCCCTCAGTGGTGGTGTTGGTTGGCTGCGGGGGGTTGAAGACCAAGCCTGTAGGTGTGTGTGAATTGAATCTGTCTGTGTATGGCAGCAGTGTCTCTGTCCCTGTTCTAGTAGTGGATGGCCAACGTGATGAGCTTATCCTAGGCAGCAACGTGATAAAACACCTCATCAGGGAGCTGAGGACGACTGGTGACTTCTGGGAGAAGATGTCATCATCTGAACACAGTGGAGATGACAAACTGTTCCGTCTGCTGGCTAATGTAGAGAGATGGAAAGGGACCGAAGTGCCAGAATGAGTGGGCACAGTAAGGCTGAAGCGGGCGGTCACATTGGAGCCTATGCAGGAACATTTAGTCTGGGGCCGGCTGTGTACGCCTCAAAATGTTTCCGCGGGCAGTGCTGTTGTTATTGAGCCTACGAGGGCACGCTCAAGACCAAAAAACATTCTAGTGGGGAGAACAGTAGCGACATTGTGGAGCGATGGCTGGGTCCCTGTCAAAGTTATCAATCCCTCACCAAAGCCAGTAACAGTGAGACGCAATGCCAAGATAGTGGACGTTTTTCCTTGCATGGCATTAGAGGACTTTGACACTGACTATATGGATGGGCCCACTGTCGAACCGGTCCCCCTGGTGCAGCAGGTACACAAAATGGATGACAATCCAGACTTTGACAATGGTAGTGGAGATAGCTTGACCGTTGACAGTACCGTCAAACCGCACAGAGTGACAAGTGAGGTGTTGCACGAATTAGGTCTAGGTGACATTGACATTGAGTCCACTCAGTTGTCGCAACAGTGTAAGGCCAGGCCAGTTCAGTTTATAGCCCACTACGAGTCTATCTTCTCCCGGCACAAACTAGATTGCAGAAAGGCTATTGGATATGTCCATCGCATCAGACTCAGTGACACCAAGCCTTTTAGCCTACCTTACCGTAGGCTCTCCCCTAACCATTATGACAAGCTCAGCCAGGCCTTGGATGAGATGGAAGAGCGAGAGATAATCAGGAAATCCAGCAGTGAGTATGCCTCCCCGCTCATGCTGGTCTGGAAGAAGTCTGGTGATCTGAGACTGTGTACAGACTTCCGATGGCTCAATGCTCGCACCGTAAAGCATGCTCACCCTCTACCTCACCAAGCTGATGCTCTGGCAGCCCTGGGTGGCAATGCCTTCTTCTCTACAATGGATTTGACCTCAGGCTACTACAATGTGGAGGTGCATGAAGACGACAAGAAGTTTACAGCCTTCACTTCTCCTTTTGGGTTATATGAATATAACCGTCTTCCACAAGGACTATGCAACAGCCCAGCTACATTCATGAGGATGATGTTGAGCATTTTTAGGGATCAACATTTTTCTAGCCTTCTATGCTACCTGGATGATGTGTTGGTTTTTGCCCCGACTGAAGAACTTGGATTGCAACGCTTGGAGTCAGTTTCTGACTCCAAGCGTCAAAGCCCATAATCTTAAATTGTCTCCCAAGAAATGCCATTTCATGAAGAGGTCAGTGCGGTTCTTGGGGCATGTCATCAGTGAAGGTGTGGCCACAGACCCAGAAAAAGTGAAGGCTATTGCAGGGATGACAGAGAAGGATCTCATGGAGGATAACACAGACGTGCCCTCCCAGGGGAAGATTCGGTCCTTTCTCGGAATGATAGTCTATTACCAGCAGTTCATTGAGGGGTGCTCCACCATCGCTAAGCCGCTGCATGGGCTGACAACGGGGACGAAGGCACCACGCCATGGGAAAGGCAAGAGGAAAAGAGGAATACATAGGAAACTCACAGCAGCAGACTGGACTGGTGAGTGCAAACAGGCCTTTAGTCAGTTGAAACAAGCTCTCCTCAATCAGGTCATGCTAGCCCACCCTGATTTTAGTAGACCTTTCTTGCTGTCAATAGACTCATCTAGTAATGGATTAGGTGCTGTCCTCTCCCAGGTGCCAGAGGATGGGTCTGCAGCCAGACCCGTAGCATTCGCTAGCAAATCACTTACTTATGCACAGTCAAAGTATCCTGACCATAGGTTAGAGTTTTTTGCTTTACGCTGGGCCGTCTGTGAGAAGTTTAGTCATTGGCTAAGCCTTTTACTGTATGGACAGACAACAACCCATAAACGTACATCCTGTCCAAGCCCAAATTGGACGCCTGTGAACAGAGATGGGTTGCTAAACTCGCTCCATTCGAGTTTGAAATCAAGTACATCCCCGGTCCCAAAAATGTCATTGCTGATGCACTCAGTAGACAGCCATTTGTGCAGCCGAGCGCTCTCCACCGCATCACAAGGGTTCCATACAAGGCCATGCTGGAAGAAGCTGCAGGAGTACGTGCTAAGAAGGTACAAGATGTGTTCCGCTGGTCCACCCATTCGACCTTGAAAGCTGCTCACCGTCAATTGAGGCAGATGCCTGTGAAATTGTCATGGACTGCCAAACTACCTCCTATCCTTCGCTTCCTTTGACAGAGAACCAGGAGGTGTTAGCAGTCCTGAGGTCGCAAGGGGAGGCTGGTCTACAGAACTGTGCGCTGCTACTGCCTCAGCTCACTCAGTCACTGGTGCCATCTGAGATGTCAGATGTGAGAGTGCTATCCCGTGACGACCTGATATCAAAGCAGCGCCAGGATGACGCACTCGCCAGAGTTGTCTTCTACGTGGACAGGGGCCGTAGACCTTCTAGGAGGGAACGTGGCCATGAACCACTCGAGGCTCTGCGGATTCTGAAGACCTGGGAGAAGCTCACTCTGAAAATGGGTGTACTATATCGTGTTACCAAAAGTTTGCTGTCAAAGAAGAAGACGTACCAGTATGTAGTACCCACCACAATGAGGGCGACAGTTTTGAAGGGTGTCCACGATGAAGCCGGTCATCAGGGGCAACAGCGGACATTGTACTTGACGAGACAGAGGTTCTTCTGGCATGGTCTGGAGTCGGATGTGAGAGAGTATGTCAAGACCTGCAAGAGGTGTGTGATCAGTAAGGCCCCCGAGCGAGAGGCCAGAGCTCCACTGGAGAACATCATCACGACTGAGCCCCTCGAGTTGGTGTGTGTGGACTTGTGGTCTGCTGAAGACTCCAACAACAAGTCCTTGGATGTTCTGGTCGTCAATGATCATTTTACTAAGATGGCCCATGCCTTCTTGTGTCCGAACCAATCAGCTAAAGCAGTGGCCCTTCAGCTGTGGAACAACATCTTCTGTGTGTATGGTTTTCCTCGTCGTATCCACTCTGACCAAGGGGCCAACTTTGAAAGTAAATTGATTGCTGAGTTGTTGAGTGCTGCAGGAGTCCAGAAGTCGCACACAACTCCCTACCATCCGATGGGGAACGGGGGAGTCGAAAGGTTCAATAGAACGCTGGGAAACATGATCAGGGCTTTACCTACGAGAGCGAAGCACAGGTGGCCCCAGAAGCTGAAGTCGTTGACCTTCGCCTACAACTGTACAGTCCATGAAACCACGGACTATGCCCCTTTCCAGTTGATGTTTGGGAGAACCCACGTCTGCCTGTCGACATGTTTGGTACTGTGCTGCAAGACTCAGAGGTTGTAGACTTATGACGAGTACATCAAGTCCCTGACGAGAGACCTGAGGGAGGCCATGGAGACGTACAGGTGTCGGCAACCAAACAGCTGAAGAGGCATGCGGGCCTCTACAACAGGAAGATCAGAGGAGCTCCAGTGGAGGTCGGTAATCGGGTGCTCCTGGCGAATAAGGGTGAACGTGGAAAGAGAAAGCTGGCGGATCGTTGGGAGAACAACCTCTATTGTTACAGAGAAGAATAGTGACATCCACATCTTCAAGATACAGAACATGTCGACTGGCCAGGAGAAAACGGTCCACCGTAATCTGATAATGCCTGTAAACTTCTTGCCTCGCCCTGACACTGCCTTGGACACACCTAATACGGGAGACCGTGAGGATCCGAGTGAGGAGATGGAGGACTCATCCATGAACGATATACCAGAAATGGACATTGGTGAGAGGACTAGTGTGTGTGGGTATCAGAACAGACCTCGGGGGAAGCACAGCCGGAGCACTCTGAAAAAGAAACCCCAGATGTGCTGGAAGATGGGCCACTGGCGAGGGACCCTCAGAACTCACCACATTCTGAGGGTGTCACTGGTGGCACAAGCATGTCAGAGATAACCTTTGGAGAAGAAATGTCCGAACCCTCTGAAGAAGAAAGGCATTCTGAAGATGCTGCTGGTAGCACAAGCTCCAGCAACAGTCACAGAAACCTTGACCTTGACTATCCACCGACTGTGGACAGTGACCAACCAGTGGTGGTTGTAGGTGAACAGGTTAAATGTTCTAACTGTTAGGCCTGTCAGGTCAGGGGCTGGTCGGGTTAGGAAACGCCCAGTGAGACTCATAGAGACTATGCATACACAGAGGGTTTTTCATACAGAATTCATTAGAATACCTGTGTGGGTGTAGGATTAGAATCCAAGTCTGTAGCCCTTTTTTTTTACTATCAAGAGACCCCATGGAGGTAATGGGTCTGAGGTCAAGTAGGCCAAGGTTTTTCTGTCTGAGGTTCTTATTGTCACTGAGTGTACTGAACATGTAACAGGCATGTTTTCCTACGGGGTCTTTGAATTCCCCTAATTCTCTTTAGAGAATAGTCTTTGCACTGGAATATTTGGTGACATATGTATTGCAAGGTATTGCATACCTCATTTTGTTTCTTTATAGTATGCAAGTGTAATTCAGCAGGGGAGAATGTAACAGGGTTGGTTATGTTTCCACTTGCTTCTAAAGAAATGTGTATTTAATGTTCAAGCATTCTTATTGGTTGGTTCAACTCTGATGACAATAAGGTGTGTTGTGATTGGCCCCGCTTGCAGATAGGGGGAGATCGCGAACGTCAGATCTTCCCAGTATGAAAATGTGATGCAAGGGGTAGGTCACGTTCTGAATACTGTTTTATATTTTATAATGTGTACAAGTTTGCTGTACGTTACTGATTTATACATGTGTGGGTATATGGTACCTGTTAGGGATTGAGAGGCTTTCTGGGATGTGCTTTGGCATATGATTGCTGTAAATAAGTGTGTTAGCTAGCATACACTGACGTAATGGTCACATAAGCCCACTGCTAACACAGTTGTCTTCATGCTACAGATTTTGCCATCGACAGCCATCAATAACGTTAAGCCCTGCACAACTAACGTGCTGTTTTCCATTTAACAACAGGTATTTACACATGTTATATTTTGTATTGTATTTTTGTATTTTGTTCGCCCAGTATGAAAATGTGATGCAAGGGATTTTGCCATCGACAGCTATCAATATCGTTAAGCCCTGCACAACTAACGTGCTGTTTCCCATTTAACAACAGAAATAAATTATGCTCAACTGGGACCACTGGCTGATGGGATTTATTAGGAGAAAACACAACGCAAGGAGAGTACGATATACATCTGTTACACTCACATTGTATATAGACTTATTTTTCTACTGTATGTTTGTTT
This sequence comes from Salmo trutta, assembly GCF_901001165.1. Lineage (NCBI taxonomy): Eukaryota > Metazoa > Chordata > Actinopteri > Salmoniformes > Salmonidae > Salmo > Salmo trutta. The sequence goes on along the minus strand of NC_042976.1, from coordinate 40,052,240 downwards.
TACTCCATGTGTAACTCTGTTGTTGTATGTGTCAAACTGCTTTGCTTTATCTTGGCCAGGTTGCAATTGTAAATGAGAACTTGTTATCAACTTGCCTACCTGGTTAAATAAAGGTGAAATAAAACAATAAAAAAATCTCATTTTTATGTCTCTGTGTCCAGTATGAAGGAAGTTAGAGGTAGTTTTGTGAGCCAATGCTAACTAGAGTAAGCACAATTACTGGAAGTCTATGGTTATCTGCTAGATTGCTAGCAGATACCATAGACTTCCAGTCATTATGCTCACGCTAGTTAGCAATTGTGCTAGCGCTAGTTAGCAACATCCTTCAAACTGCACACAGAGACATAAAAATGGCATCCATGAGTTCATTTGACTCTGGGGAAGTAGATAAAAGGCCTCATTGCCAAAATTCTGAAGTATCCTTTTAAGATTTCCAATAAGTATTTACAAGTACTGTAAATGATTATATGTGTGCAAAATATATCAGCCTAACAAGGGCGAGTCCTGGTTCCCTGGATCAACAGGGAACCAGGACTCGCCCTTGTTATTATTTGACCATGCTGGTCATTTATGAACATTTTAACAACTTGACCATGTCCTGTTATAATATCCACCCGGCACAGCCAGAAGAGGACTGGCCACCCCTCATAGCCTGGTTCCTCTCTAGGTTTCTTCCTAGGTTTTTGGCCTTTCTAGGGAGTTTTTCCTAGGGAGTTTTTCCTAGCCACCGTGCCTCTTTCACATGCATTGCTTGCTGTTTGGGGTTTTAGGCTGGGTTTCTGTACAGCACTTTGAGATTTCAGCTGATATACGAAGGGCTATATAAATAAATTTGATTTGATTTGAGGTAACGACAAATAAATCCAGTCAAATCAAATTATATTTTTTATTGACAGGCTTCTCACATAGTAATCAAAGTGTCATAGTAAAATAATCAAATAAGTGACATTGTAAATATAGTAAAAAATGTAATAAAATAAGACTAAACTAAATCAAGAACAAAAGAAGGATGCAGATCAAGAAAATAAGATCAAACAAAAATAGCCTATAGGCATATAGGGTGAATTGGGGAAAAAGTGGTACACTTTTTGCATTTCCATCTTCTATAACGTCTTTCTACATCTATCCAACACATTAGCCCAACACATGATACACTATACAGTATATAAAACAAGTATATGGACATTAGAAGAAATTAGTGGATTTGGCTATTTCAGCCACACCTGTTGCTGACAGGTGTATAAAATCGAGCACACAGCCATGCAATAACCATAGACAAACATTGGCAGTAGAATGGCCTCACTGAAGAGTTCAGTGACTTTCAACGTGGCACCTTCATAGGATGCCACCTTTACAGCAAGTCAGTTAGTCAAATTGAAACGGTGACTGCGAGCCAGGCCTAATCACCCAACATCAGTGCCTGACCTCACTAAAGCTCTTATGGCTGAATGGAAGCAAGTCCCTGCAGCAATGTTCCATCATTTAGTGGAAAGCCTTTTCAGAAGAGTAGAGGCTGTTATAGCAGCAAAGGGGGGACCAACACCATTTTAATGCCCATGATTTTGGAATGAGATGTTTAATGAGCAGATGTGCACATACATTTGGTCATGTAGTGTACATTTCTGAAATCCCCAAGATGTTTCCTAATCACACACCCAACAATGCTGATATCATATTCACAGGAGGCATGACACCCATTTGTGTACACTGAGACAAAACTATATTTTCAGTTCGCATTTGGTAGACTGACAGCAGGTTAGATAAACTGGGAAACAGTTATCATAGTCCTCATTGAGCAGGTTGTCATCAAGGATCTCTCTGTACTTTGTTCCGTTCATCTTTGCCTCGATCGTGATTAGTCTTCCAGTCCCTGCCGCTGAAAAACATCCCCACAGCATGATGTTGCCACCACCATGCTTCACTGTAGGGATGGTGCCAGGTTTCCTCCAGATGTGACGCTTGGTATTCAGGCCAAAGAGTTCAATCTTGGTTTCATCAGACCAGAGAATATTGTTTCTCATGGTCTTAGTCTTTAGGTGCCGTTTGGCAAACTCCAAGCGGGCAGTCATGTCTTTTACTGAGGAGTAGTGGCTTCTGTCTGGTCACTCTAGCATAAAGGCCTAATTGGTGGAGTGCTGCAGAGATGGTTGTCCTTCTGGATGGTTCTCCCATCTCCACAGAGGAACTCTAGAGCGCTGTTAGAGTGACCATCGGGTTCTTGGTCACTTCCCTGACCAACCCTTCTCCACAGATTTCTCAGTTTGGCTGGGGCGGTCAGCTCTAGGAAGATTCTTGGGGATTCCAAACATCTTCCATTTAAGAATGATGGAGGCCACAGTGTTCTTGGGGACCTTCAATGCTGCAGACATTTTTTTGGTACCCTTCCCCAGATTTGTGCCTCGACACAATATTGTCTCGGAGCTCTACGGACAATTCCTTCAACCTCATGGCTTGGTTTTTGCTCTGACATACACTGTCAACGGTGGGACCTTATATAGACAGGTGTGTGCCTTTCCAAATCATGTCTAATCAATTGAATTGACCACAGGTGGACTCCAATCAAGTTGTAGAAACACCTCAAGGATGATCATTGGAAACACTATGCACCTGAGCTCAATTTCGAGTCTCATAGCAAAGGGTCTGAATAGTTATGTAAATAAGGTATTTCTGTTTTTAATAAATTAGCAAAAATGTCTAAAAACCTGTCACCCTACTATGGACATTTTTGCCCATGTGCATAGAGTGGAATAACTACAGTGCAGTAGCAGCATAGAATTACAGTATAATGAAATTATCTACATTATCTTACATGCAGTAAGGTTACATAACTATTGCATTGGTCCAGTAGACCAGGGTTTCCCAAACTCAGTTCTGGGGCCCCCCTGGATGCGCGTTTTGGTTTTTGCGCTAGCACTACAAAGCAGATTCAAATAACCATTCAAATAATCATCAAGCTTTGATTATTTGAACCACACTTACATCTGTGGAGATTTAAGTGTGTACAGAATATGAATAAATGGTAAATGTGTGGTGGTAGGTTGCAGTAGTCAGCCCAGGGTTCAGCTGTTGGAACAGTCTTGTGACTTAAGGGTAGAGGCTGACTTTGAGACAGGTGGTCTGAGACTTGATGTTGACCCTCACTGCGGTGGATCCCTCTCCGCTGCGCGTCGCCTTCTCCCGCCTTCATGATCTGTTATCTGATGCCCCTTTCTGGTAACGGGTGACGTGTATCTGGACCCCCTCATCTGTGGGATCCCGGGTTGCAGGGTTCTTCGAAGAGGCTCCTATACATAAAGAAAGAACATTGAATTGTATTTGAATTGCACAAGATCTTACACAAAAAGTTTACAAAATGTACTTAAAAGTAACGCATTTAATAATATTAAAACTTACCGTGAAGAATAGTCTTTAGAAACAAGTCCTTGAAACAGACATTATCCCTTGCACCAGTCCAGGTCGTGGCGATGGCAAGCCGATTTGACAGAATGCAAGGTAGCATCTGCCACCCTGTTGACTTCAGGTCCTTGGCACCTTTTATAGACAGAAACCTTAGCTACAAATGCAAAGGTATTAGAAATGAGAAACTTAACATATTTCTCTCCCCCACCCCCTATATTTTATATACATGTATTGTGACTGTATAGAAACGGATATGAGCTTTACAATAAATATTAACATGTAATATAAATGCCTTGTGTTAAAATTCTGAGTGGAGGAATTTAGAACACCCTGCTGTCATGTCAGGTTACAACGGTTGCAACAACAGGGTCAAAGTTGAATGTCTCTGGCTCCTTCCCGGAAAAAGCAATGGCTATATACAATTCTGAGCACACATACAAGTCTGTCCTGGAGCTTGGTGTCCTGGCTCAGCCTGTTCTCCAGCAGCTCCAGGTCTTGCCTGTCCTCCAGCTTAAGATTGATATCATCAGGAAAAGACAAGTCTCCAACCGACCGATTGGCCTGTTGTTAGGCTAACAAGGTATTCATCTTATTATCCATCTCACGCTTTCGGTCATTTACTGTTCCCATACTGTACGCCACAGAAAAAGTTTTATCTGGAAAAAAAAGCAGTTAATCCCCGTAACACTCCGAAAAACAATTACAAACCATGATGTTTAAGGCTACACCAAAAGGATATGTTCTTACCTGATTGCCCAGTAGCAACAAAGGTCCTTAGCATGGTAGCAACCTGCGCCACTTCTTCACTCAGTGATCCGATACCACCCGGACCTATAGGAAAAAAGGAGCAGATAATCACTGTCACACTCCTGAAAACAATTATACACCAACAAGAGATGTGCAAGTTATGCCCAGATTAGCATAGTCTCATCTGGGCTAAATGGAGGTAGATGTAGTACATTCACATCCGTCATCCACGTGCTGCTGTGATGAATATGATGTTGGGGAATATGATGCTTGTCCTACTTGAAAGACAGATTATATGAATAAAGGGGCTTGTTTCTCCTCTGAAATTCCATCAGTATTTACCAGGACAGAATATATCCTCCAATTGACTTTTTCATGAATAATGCTTCACTTACTTGTATTTGGACTCTTGGCCCCTCGATGTGGCGTCCGTGTTATAGGGGAGACAACTAATTCTAAGAGGAAAAAAAGTCTAGGCGTATGTACATTTGGAAATGGAATGTATCATATAATCATGCATTAAACATTTTTATTTTACATACCAGCTCTAAAGTTTGCTGGCACCTCAATGTTTTCATGGTGCACTAGAGGCTCCTGATACGGTGGGACTGGCATTATGCAAAAACACACCCTCTGGCAGTATGCAAAAACACATCCTCTGGCAGTACGCAAAAACACATCCTCTGGCAGTACCAAAAACACATCATGGGGTCTACCGCTCATTGCATTTTGATACAACAGAATTACATTCCATTTCCAATGGAACGCTGCATTTGCCTTGCAGCATTGCGTTGCAGAGGCAGTTGCAGTTAGTTTGGTGTGAGTCCATAAATTGGATTTATCGAACGTATGCCTCAAACTGTATGCGTAGCCATCTTGACAGAAATGGTAGCAGAAGGTGAATGTTTGAACTTTTGTTGTATACATATCCAGATGATGTGTACTATTTTGCGCAAACACACTGTCAGTGTGTTCGAAGAGTAACATAACGATCACGCACGACCGACAGCTTCATTGCGCAGAATGTGACGCAGTATAACCTGGATATGTGTGCAACAAAAGTTCAACTTTCACCTTCTGCTACCATTTCTGTCAAGCCGTCTACGCATACAGTTTGAGGCATATGTTCGATAAATTCAACATATGCACCACACAGAACGTACTGCCTCTGCAACGCAATGCAGCAAGGCAAATGCAGCGTTCCATTGGAAATGAATGTATTTCTGGTGTACCAAAAAGCACTGTTGGTGTGATCGAGGCTTAACGGTCGTCTCGCGCCGAACTGTGTGGTCAAATCAAAGGCACTCCTTTGATGTAAAGTTTTTTGGACGAAAATGAAAACGCGTCAGTTTGTCACTTTCAACGAGGTTGGAGTAACATGTTCAACTATTTAAGACATTGTCTCGAATCTAGGTTGTGCCTTTAGATTTAGAGAAAATTAACAACTAAGGAATCATTTTTCACTTATATCATTGACTTCTCAAACCCCAAACTCTGGCCTGGTCTGCTTTGCATGCTGCTGGAGCATGATTTGTACATCAGTCAGTCACCATTTATCCACAATGCCTCATGGATTTGACACTCCCGAACACAGCCATTTTCTATGAGTTTCCCACTTGTGTTCATGGATGCCCAAAACCTTTTCCAAGAAAAGAAACATATATTATTTTGTGTCTTTGTCTCTCTGTGTTTCATACATTTCCTTCAATTCGCAAGAGGCTGAATGTATTTCACTGAGAAAGCATCTGAGCGAACGAAACAGCTACCATCTGTCTCTGTATATGTAGCCCATCTATCTGATGCTGTCTGGTCAAAAAGAGTATGACATCATTGCAGCCAGTAGCATTGAATGCAAGGGAAGCCAGCGAGCATTCGGCCTCCCTTGATGATTTTTTATTTTTTTAAATAGCCAATCAGCGTTGAGCTAAACTGAGTGAGCTTAGCTATGAATGGTCCTGGTGCACCCCAACAAAACTGTCAAGGGAAGCCAGTTTGGATTTGGCTTCACAACATTTCAGAAGCCAAATGTCATTGACAGAAAAAAACGTGAATTGTTGCATCTCCTTGTGTCGGTGTCCTCCCGTGGCTAGCTAGCGATTTCCTAAATTAGCCATGGATGGAGATAGCGATTTGGACCTGTGGTTTTACTTAATTTGCGGTGCTGGCCAATCATTATAACGGCGATTCTGATCCATCCACGAATTCATACGTTGTGCCCCTGGCCTGAAAGGGTGGAAGTTCAACATGTAGGTAGATGTAGTAGGCTAATGTTAACTAGCTGGCCCGGCGCATCATTGCCCATGAAAGGAAGTTAGGCTAGCGAGCAAGCATTTTAGACAGGAAGCCTAGCACAACAAAAACTAAAAGTGTGTACTGTATGACAGAGTCATAGAATGTTTAGGCATCATGAAAAAGGAGGATGACATTGGCGCTTCTCTACAAGTAGGGTGAATCAACATGTTTTTTCTACTTGCACGCACACACACACAATTTTTATATTTTCATTTATTTATTTTATTTCACCTTTATATAACCAGGTAGGCCAGTTGAGAACAAGTTCTCATTTACAACTGCGACCTGGCCAAGATAAAACAAAGCAGTGTGACAAAAACAACACAGAGTTACACACAAACAAACGTACAGTCAATAAGACAATAGAATAATCAAACAAATCAGTACCATGGACAGCCATATCATATTTGGACTAAATCGTTTTTGGTATCTTTTAGTTCTAGTTTTTAAGTAGTCTGAAAATGTCAGAAACATTAACTTGCTTGACCATGCTGTTGGTAATGTAACTGTTTGTTACATGCATTATGTTTTGTGGACTTCACCAGACAGATGTAGCTCTCCGGTTTTGTGTGATGAAACAAAGGTGTGGTTGTATTTATTCTGCCACTGTGTCTTCTTATTGTCTTGGCCTTAGGCCTGTATATCACTTTGTCACGGCATATGAACTAACAGGTTATTTGCATCAATGCTAGCAACTATATCAAAATTATATATGGCCTATACTCTCAACTTGGACACAATTGTATATTTTTAAAGTCAACAGTTTCAAACTTGGTGTATAAATACCTCATACCCAGGCTAGTTGCTGAAGTGTGGAAAAGAGATTAGTGTATGAATGACAATTAAAAAGATTCACATTCAATTTTCAAGTGAAACTTTAAAGTGTTCATAAATAAACTAGATTGTTATCACTCATTCAGTCATCTTATCTGTTTTAATGCTAAATGTGTTCTGTTATTGACAACACATTGCAGTGGGATATCTGCATTGCTCGCTCTTTGGGGTTTTAGGCTGGGTTTCTGTAAAATAACTTTGTGACATCTTCTGATGTTACTTAAAAGGGCTTTATAAATACATTTGGTTTGATTTGACGTAGCCTAGAAACACATTTTTCTGTAGAGTCTACACCAATTGTGTGTACACTGTGTTTAGTGTTGCAACCGGGTCTCAGAGCATTTCATATTATTCTGTACGTAAATCTGTGGATCCATTTAGTATGATACGTTATGATGTATTCATTTGAGGATGTCCATCACCCATTTCATGACAATTCTTGTTATGTTACCAATTTTCAAAACGTACAATATCATTTTGAATTTTGGCTAGGTGGTTAACATTAGCTAGGCTAGGGTTTAGAGATTAGTGTTAAAGCTAGGCATTTGGTTAAAGGGTTAGGGGAACAGTTAGCTAAAAGAGTTAAGGTTAGGGCAAGGGTTAGCTAACATGCTAAATAGTTGCAAAGTAGCTAAAAAGTAGTAAGCAGTTGAAAAGTGACTAATTAGCTAAAATGCTGAAGTTGTGCGTGATGAGAGTCAGGCTTGCAACCTTTGGGTTACTAGGCATTCGTGTTATACAACCATCCATCCACCCTGACCAACCACCCTACTTTAGTTTTTGCCTTAAGTAACCATACCAAACGTAACATATCATTTACTATGTTACGTCTACTCTATGACACCAGGCTGAGTGTTGGTGAAGCTTTCAAAACCATAGCCTCATGATTACCACTAAGACTTGCCTTGATGCTGACTGTTGCAAATTATTGAAGTACACTGTCATCTAGTGGGCACTATTTGAAGATACAATGTGTGAGAGGCATTTACTACAGTACTGTACACCTTCTATTGACCAATTCCATGTACTGTAGGCATATGGAACAAGGGACTCAGAAGAATGAGTTCTGAGTGATCCTAGGTCCATGATGATACACCTGTGCAATAGCCTATGCATTTAATTGTAAGTAGAAAAACTGACTACAGGCTACTACTTATGAAAATAACTAGATTGGACTCCGGTACATAGCAGGCGGGATAGGTAGCTAACTAGCACACTGCTAGACAGTTTACATTGCCCCCGCCTGTTGGGCACTGTTTTCCCGCAGTTCTGTTAACGACAGCGAGGGCAGGTGTTCAGCAGCCGTTAGCGAAGGACACTGCGTACACAGCCGGCAGAATAGATCCAGTAGCTAGCTAGCACACCGGTAGACAGTTTACTTCGCCCCCGCCAGTCGGGCACTACTTTCCCGCAGTTCTGTGATCGGGAAGTGGAACCGAAGGCCATTGTGTGCTATCTTAGCTAGGTAGGAAGACTCGGGTACACAGTAGGCGGGGGCGACATGGGTAATGTTAGCTACCTAGCTAGTTAGGATAGTGTGCAGGAACGAACCAATGAGATGCTCGACGGCGGTGTTCAATGCCCACATGCAGGAACGCCCCGAATGTGCTTCTCAGAAGGAACAGTAGATGATGCTAGTAGCTCACTTACAGCAGGGATGGTTAGAAATACTCAAGATGTTATGGTACTCTTGCATTATGCAGTGATAATACATCTAGCTATGGCTTTTCAGTGCTGCTTCATGTACTATTGTATACAGAGGAGGTTGTGGTTATTACTGCAAGTAACATGTTATTGGCCATTTTACTGGCACCTCACTTTCATGTCATTGTCATTCTACCTACATATTTAATTGACATGGGCACTCAAGCAAGTGTTATTGCCTTTCATTGATAAAGGAATTGTGAAAAATATTTTTTGGTGATACATTGTGGTGCCTACAGTGTGAGTCTACCAGTTTTTCTACCAGTACTACCAGCATATGTACCATTATGTAATATTATGTTTTCTGTGTAGGGCCCCATTTTTCCTGACCATGTGACCTGAACATAAACACACATCTTTATTCTACTACTGTGAACCGAATGTTTTAAATACATTTTGCCTTTTGTATTTCTCCTCCTTGTTTTATTCAGAGTGACTGTGTTATGTTTTGGCATCACAATTAGCAGTAAAATACTGTCTTGGTAGTGCTTATTACTTTAGCCCCTGACACATTACATAACCATATAATTATAACCGATGTGCTTATATTCTATGAGAAACAAAGTGCTAATTATTGGTTAGCACTTTTTTTAAAGTTTGAGACAATAATGATAGCTGTGCTATTACAAGTATTGTATTTGCATGTTAAAGACATGTGTTTTATGTGTGGGAGTATCTAAATGGTCTTTGGTCTTGCTGCCTCCGCGGTGTGTAACATGAGAGGTCTGAATAGATAGGGAATCCTGCTCTGGTCTGGCCTATGCTGAATTATGCATCCCTCTCAGGTGAACAGAGGATATCTGGTGTCATTCAGTCACTGTTGTATGTACACTATACAGTACCTGTCAAAAGTTTGGACACACCTACTCATGTGTGCAAAGCTGTCATCAAGGCAAAGGGTGGCTACTTTGAAGAATCTCAAATATAAAATATATTTCAATTTGTTTAACACTTTTCTAGTTACTACATGATTCAATATATGTTATTTCATAGTTCTGATGTCTTCACCATTATTCTACAATGTAGAAAATAGTAAAAAATAAAGAGTAGGTGTGTCCAAACTTTTGACTGCTACTGTATTTACAAAAGTATGTAGGCACCCCTTCAAATGAGTGGATTCGGCCATTTCAGCCACACCCGTTGCTGACAGGTGTATAAAATCAAGCACACAGCCATGCCATCTCCATAGCACCTTTTTCAATAATTCAGTTCGTAAAATTTCTGCCCTGCTAGAGCTGCCCCGGTCAACTGTAAGTGCTGTTTAGAGGTCGACCGATTATGAATTTTCAACGCCGATACCGATTAGTGGAGGACCCAAAAAAAAGCCGATACCGATTAATCGGACGATTTTTTATTTGTAATAATGAAAATTACAACAATACTGAATGAACACTTATTTTAACTTAATATAATACATCAATAAAATCAATTTAGCCTCAAATAAATAATGAAACATGTTCAATTTGGTTGAAATAATGCAAAAACAAAGTGTTGGAGAAGAAAGTAAAAGTGCAATATGTGCCATGTAAGAAAGCTAACGTTTAAGTTCCTTGCTCAGAACAGCGCTTTTGTTAAATCATCCCCCGTTTGGTGAAGTCGGCTGTCTTTGTTAGGAAGAAATAGTCTTCACAGTTCGCAACGAGCCAGGCGGCCCAAACTGCTGTATATACCCTGACTCTGTTTGCAAGAGAAGTGACACATTTTCCCTAGTTAAAAGAAATTCATGTTAGCAGGCAATATTAACTAAATATGCAGGTTTAAAAATATATACTTGTATATTGATTTTAAGAAAGGCATTGATGTTTATGGTTGGAGCAACGTGTACCTAAGCGATTATATGCAGCGCAGGACAGGCTAGATAAACTAGTAATATCATCAACCATGTGTAGTTAACTAGTGATTATGATTGATTGATTGATTGATTGTTTGTTTTTTATAAGATAAGTTTAATGCTAGCTAGCAACTTACCTTGGCTTCTTACTGCATTCGCGTAACAGGAAGGTTCCTCGTGGAGTGCAATGTAAAGCAGGTGGTTAGAGCGTTGGACTAGTTAACCATAAGGTTGCAAGATTGAATCCCCGAGCTGACAAGGTAAAAACCTGTCGTTCTGCCCCCGAACAAGGCAGTTAACCCACTGTTCCTAGGCCGACATTGAAAATAAGAATGTGTTCTTAACTGACTTGCTTAGTTAAATAAAGGTCTAAAAAAACAAAAAAAACAGCCAAATCGGCGTCCAGAAATACCGATTTCCGATTGTTATGAAAACTTGAAATTGACCCTAATTAATCTGCCATTCCGATTAATCGGTTGACCTCTAGTGCTGTTATTGTGAAGTGGAAAATTATAGGAGCAACAATGGCTCAGCCGCGAAGTGGTAGGCCACACAAGCTCACAGAACGGGACTGCACATTGCTGTAGCGTGTAAAAATCATCTGTCCCCAGTTGCAACACTCACCACCGAATTGCAAACTGCTTCTGGAATCAACATCAGTACAATAACTGTTAGTCGGGAGCTTCATGAAATGGGTTTCCATAGCCGAGCAGCCGCACACAAGCCGAAGATTACCATGCGCGATGCCAAGAGTCGGCTGGAGTGGTGTAAAGCTCGCCGCCATTGGAGTCTGGAGCAGTGGAAACGCGTTCTCTGGAGTGATGAATCATGCTTCACCATCTGGCAGTCCAGCAGACAAATCTGGGTTTGGCGGATGCCAGGAGAACACTACCTGCCTCAATGCATAGTGCCAACTATAAAGTTTGGTGGAGGAGGAATAATGGTTTGGGGTTGTTTTTCATTGTTTGGGCTAGGCCCCTTAGTTCCAGTGAAGGGAAATCTTAACGCTACAGCATACAATGACATTCTAGATGATTCTGTGCTTCCAATTTTGTGGCAACAGTTTGGGGAAGGCCCTTTCCTATTTCAGCATGACAATACCCCCGTGCACAAAGCGAGGTCCATACAGAAATTGTTTGTCGAGATTGGTGTGGAAGAACTTGACTGGCCTGCACAGAGCCCTGACTTCAACTCCATTGAACACCTTTGGGATGAATTGGAATGCAGACTGCGAGCCAGGCCTAATCTCCCAACATCTTTGCCCGACCTCACTAATGCTCTTGTGACTGAATGGAAGCAAGTCCCTGCAGCAATGTTCCAACATCTAGTGGAAAGCCTTCCCAGAAGAATGGAGGCTGTTATAGCAGCAAAGGGGGGACCGACTGCATATTATTTTGGAATGAGATGTTCAACAAGCAGGTGTCCACATACATTTGGTCATGTAGTGTATTGTCATGGTTGTGCATTAGGATGATACCTCCACACTCACAGCAATCAATGTCTACATTTAAAGTCATGCTGACAGTTACAGTACGGTCAAGTTGAAATATTCACATTGAAAGTATGTGATATATTGTAAAAAGAGTGTTGAACACAGTAGAATGAATTTGAATGTGTGTGTGCCCATGGGGTATTTTGTTCAAAGCCAGTCAGTTACCCCAGTCTGTTGAAAGAGACCTCTCAGATTTCATAGAAAGTGAAACCCTGTCGAGTGTACTGACCTGTGTCCTCCCCTCCCCCTACGTGTATCCTGTGTATGTGGACCAGGCCGATACAGTTCCCCAACAATGGAAATTCAATCAACCTGTATAAGTGATGAGGGCCTCAACCACAAACTCTCTCGTCTCTCCAAGCCGCAAGTGGCCACAGCCTATAATGAAGCGGTTAAGGGAGAACAAGTCAACAAAAAGATGAGGGAGGTTCACAATTTCAGAAGACTGAAGAATCCTTCGGCACAGCAGACTGTGAGTGTGTTGTTATATCATGCTATCAAATCAAATTACTATATTTTTTTTATCAGATTGTGAGACTGTTCTGTATTGTCGATAAATTGTATATATTTAATTGAATAGTTTTATTTAAACTCATTCATAAATTCTATCTATGTAGATGGGGATATGGTATTTGGATCATTGTGTAGAAAAGCTTTACTTAACTTGAGATATGCTGTATGGCTATGTCTCTAAGGCAGGTCTCATTGAAATGTTGCTCGTAAAAGAAATAGAAACAAAGTAAGGTACTGAGTGAATATGTTGTAAACATTTTATGGAAATGTGTAATTTCTATGCATGAGAGCAGCAGGCCCACTGCTACTGAGTGATTCAGACCAGCTCTTTGTCTTTACACCATCAATAAAAAAACATGATATCCTCTTTCATGTTTCACCTCTGGAAGAGTTGACAACATCCATCCCACCTTTTACAATCATAAGTACTTTAAATAAAAGCACTAGGAATAGTACACGAGTAGTCCATTACTGCGTACAATCTTCGTTCAATGTTCAAGTACAGTCTCAACTTTGCATCAAAAGTAGGATTTGATAATGTTACTTACAGCACTTAAAAAAGACAAACAGATAAACAGGCAAAAGCACTCAGCGTCTCTGTGGGGTTTATGATGAATCATGACAACTATGAGATAATTGAAGGTAATTGAGGACCTATCCGCTTAGATTTTTATGACTCATTTATTTAATGTGAACTATTATCATTCCACAGCAGCCTATCTGTGAGGATTGGCCAACATGCTCTTTGAACATGTTCCACCCTGTGGCTGGTTGGGTCTCTGTTTTATTGATTTAGGTGAGAAATGCAGTTGAAGTCGGAAGTTTGCATACACTTAGGTTGGAGTCATTAAAACTCGTTTTTCAACCACTCCACAAATTTCTTGTTAACAAACTATAGTTTTGGCCAGACTGTTAGGACATCTACTTTGTGCATGACACAAGTAATTTTTCCAACAATTGTTTACAGACAGATTATATCACTTATAATTCACTGTATCACAATTCCAGTGGGTCAGAAGTTTACATACACTAAGTTGACTGTGCCTCTAAACAGCTTGGAAAATTCCAGAAAATGATGTCATGGCTTTAGAAGCTTCTGATAGGCTAATTGACATCATTTGAGTCAATTGGAGGTGTACCTGTGGATGTATTTCAAGGCCTACCTTCAAACTCAGTGCCTCTTTGCTTGACATCATGGGAAAATCAAAAGAAATTAGCCAAGACCTCGCGTTCTGTCTCCTAGAGATGTACGTACTTTAGTGAGAAAAGTGCAAATCAATCCCAGAACAACAGCAGAGGACTTTGTGAAGATGCTGGAGGAAACGGGTACAAAAGTATCTATATCCACAGTAAAACGAGTCCTATATCGACATAACCACAAAATAGATGGCATCGTGAGGAAGGAAAATTATGTGGATATATTGAAGCAACATCTCAAAACATCAGTCAAGAAGTTAATGCTTGGTCGCAAATGGGTCTTCCAAATGGACAATGACCCCAAGTATACTTCCAAAGTTGTGGCAAAAGGGCTTAAGGACAACAAAGTCAAGGTATTGGAGTGGCCATCACAAAGCCCTGACCTCAATCCCAAAGAAAATTTGTGGGCAGAACTGAAAAAGCGTGTGCGAGCAAGGAGGCCTAGAAACCTGACTCAGTTACACCAGCTCTGTCAGGAGGAATGGGCGAAAATTCACCCAACTTATTGTGGGAAGCTTGTGGAAGGCTACCTGAAACGTTTGACCCAAGTTAAACAATTTAAAGGCAATGCTACCAAAGTCTAATTGAGTGTATGTAGACTACTGACCCACTGGGAATGTGATGAAAGAAATAAAAGATGAAATAAATCATTCTCTCTAATATTATTCTGACATTTCACATTCTTAAAATAAAGTGGTGATCCTAACTGACCTAAGACATGGAATCTTTACTAGGATTAAATGTCAGGAATTGTGAAAAACTGAGTTTAATTTTTTTTGGCTAAGGTGTATGTAAACTTCCGACTTCAACTGTATGTTCCTTCCTTGCATACTAATATAATACCTTGTGAGAGTCATTTTGCTTTCTGTCATGTTAGTCTGCTATCATTGGGTGCTACTCTTAAAATACAGAAATATCTGAATTATTGAATTCAAGTAACAGCACTGGAAATGCACAGCAATGTTTGTGAACTCGCTATGTATTTGCAGCCCTCAATAACAAATCCTAAGATTTGTTTTAATGGCCAAAGACTCAAACTCAAAATACATTATTTCCTGCAAGGAAAAGCCATTTGACTTATAATGGATGAGACTGGGGACCTATGGATGAATCACCCTCTTGATACAGTACAGTTTATGACCATTTAAAGCATGACATCCACTTTGTCCCAGAATCGGGTGATCCTTCCCTTTCATTACTACTATGTGAGAGCAGTGTGGCGGCTGAGGGGAATAGAAAGTTTAGGTCAGGCTTTGTGGATTGTGAGCATGTGGCTAGGAGAGGATTAGACTTGTCTTGATTTGTTTAACTCTAGGATATAGCTGGATTAGGATAGGCATAACAGCATCCCTAATTGCTAGCCTAATGTTGCTCTGACCCAAACATGCACCATGTTCATCTTCCTCCTCTGTAGGAAAGAGCCAATCCTCCCACTGTGTGAGATGGCAAAGCTCACAGTGACCGGCGATTTAGAATGCCCAGTGCATTCACACACTCTGTCCCCGAGTGACCTGGTTAGTATGTCTGGGATGAATTTCTGCCACTTCTGTCTGTCTAATTTGCCTGAGTAATATATTTGGACCTTCCCTGTATTATAAATAATGAGTGTTAATGAAACATGCCCTCTTGTCATCTTCTTTGCAGCCACTATCGTGTCCCCCTCTCTGTCTGTGTGGATTGTTTAATTCCCTTGTATCCTGAATTAGATCATTTATGCGGTCTCGTTTGCAACAAGGTGACCTGATATGAAAAATGATGATGTCGCACACTGATGGTAGTTACGTTGGAGCAAATTGTGGCATTGGGGCTGAACTCATGACACTACATTCTGTAGATTAGGGAATTCAAAAGCCAGTAACAATGACAGTATGTTCTTCATCAATGTCATTTGTGTACCTCCCCCTGACAAAGTCACAGCATGACTTTGTAACGTAACTTAGGCTACGGCTGTTAACCCAATGCAGGGCAATAGACCTCAATGTTTTGACATGAAATACAACAAAGCCAAGTCAATTGGGTAATGAATGTTTCTCTAATGTTGTAGATCTCCGTTTTACATGATTAGTTATATTGTGCAAGAGACAAGACGATGGACATATTGCACAAATATGAATCGCTTTTCTTGGGAAAGGCAGTCCAATAGCAAGACATGCATGATTACTAGCTGCTTCTTCTGCTAATGGAAGCCAATCCTGCGTATGGCCGATGGAGCAGAGTGACAGGATATTGGTGAGTAAATGACAGTTGTATGATACTGCGCAAGACAGGATCTCTGTTGTCATGCTAGCAGCTGTGTGGCGGTGCACTGTAAAATAATGCCTCTCCTAAGATTTGTGTTTCCAACATATCCTTGAGTGATCCCTACCATGGCTGAAGCTTGAACACTGTCACGTGTTATATAATGAAATAGGCTAGTTATTCTGTAACCAATTAAATAAAGCTGGAATCAGTAAATACCCCCAAAAATCCTCCCCCTCAGAAATCATTGCATGTTATTGTGTGCATGATAGAACAGCAGAGTATGTATTGCATTTTTTTTTTTTTACCAAGATGCTGCATGCGCCTCTTCTCTGTTTCCTTAACAAAACAAAAACTATAACAAATGTGCTGGGGGCAAACAGTGGCGCTGTTTCCCAAAATGCGTATTTGAGGTTTTTACGTTTCTGATTTTGTATAGGATCTCTGCATTACAGGCGGTCTTCAATGAAGTGTAATGACTTGTCTCTGCCACAGAGTGGCAGCCAAGACTCTACACACCAGGAGAGTGGCTTTGTGATGTTTGGGCCCGTTGAAAGACTGCTTACATTGAGCTCTTGCAAACTATTTCACAATGTGACAGACACGTTCTGTTGCAGTTGCTAGATCAAGCATATGTATTAAGGTGTATTGATTGTGCTTCAATTTAGGTGTTGAGTACAATAAGTTTGCCAATCTTTTGCCAATAACAAATATCTGTAAAAATGGAACATGTGAAGTTGCACTGTGACAATATGTTTATCATAGTAGGATTTGACAGACATTTTTACATTGCATATCAGTCTCATGTTATTTCTGTCTGAGTTTGCTTCATAGCCCTTGTGAGTCTCTGGCTGCATTGCACAAAGCCTTTTGATTTTGTCACATGTATGTCTCCCAGATACAGTAAATACCACACCCATGTCATCATGGCCTACTGAGAACATGTTGTTTCATGTTCTGTGCCTACACATAAGCTGTCATTTCAGTCAACACTCCCCAAATGAATGAGACACATAGCTTTACTTTACAGATCTATGTCTAACTGATCTCCAATATGTGCATAAGCCTGGATTTTACTGTAAACTATACTGAGGGAAATGTCGAGATATTGTAATTGGTTATTGGCAAACCATTAACCATAATTTACCCATGGGAATGTAGGTCAATGCTGTTACGTCATCAAGGCTCTTTTTTTTGTCACTTGAGATTGTTATTTTTAGCTTATTTCTTGAGTGTCCGTCGTGGCTTTGGGGGTCTGAGATTGGATGACAGGCGTGACTGTGTGTCATAGGACAAGCACAGGCTAAATATATGTGCTGTTGCCATGAATGTGAATGTTGTGCGATTCCATGTCCTGTGTGTGTGTCTGTTTGACGGACGCTGTATTTGCTGTGTATTTGACACCTTAAGATACACTACGGGTCCAAAAGTATGTGGACAGCTGCTTGTCAAACATCTCATTCCAAACTCATGGGCATTAATATGGAGTTGGTTCCCCCTTTGCTGCTGTAACAGCCTCCACTCTTCTGGGAAGGCTTTTCTCTAGATGTTGGAACATTGCTGCGGGGACTTGCTTCCATTCAGCCATGAGCCTTAGAAGAGGTCGGGCACTGATGTTGGGTGATTAGGCCTGGCTCGCAGTCGGCGTTCCAATTAATGTCAAAGGTGTTCGATGGGGTAGAGGTCAGGGCTCTGTGCAGGCCAGTCAAGTTCTTCCACACCAATCTCGACAAATGTCGCTTTGTGCACGGGGGCATTATCATGCTGAAATAGGAAAGGGCCTTCCCCGAACTGTTTCCACAAAGTTGGAAGCACAGAATCGTCTAGAATGACATTGTATGCTGTAGCTTTAAGATTTCCCTTCACTGGAACTAAGGGGCCTAGCCCAAACCATGAAAAACAGCCCCAGACCATTATTCCTTCTCCACCAAACTTCACAGTTGGCCCTATGCATTCGGGCAGGTAGAGTTCTCCTGGCATCTGCCAAACCCAGATTCATCCATCAGACTGCCAGATGGTGAAGCATGATTCATCACTCCAGAGAACACGTTCCCGCTGCTCCAGAGCACTTACAGTTGACTGGGGCAGCTCCATTTATAATTTTTTAAATTTTATTTAACTAGGCATGTCAGTTAGGAACAAATTCTTATTTACAATGATGGCCTGCCCTGGCCAAACCCGGACGACGCTAGGCCAATTGTGCACCACTCTATGGGACTCCCAATCACGGCCAGATGTGATACAGCCTGGATTTGAACCAGGGACTGTAGTGACACCTCTTGCACTGAGATGCAGTACCTTAGACCGCTCCACCACTTGGGAGCCCAGGCCAGAAATTAGACGAACTGACTTGTTGGAAAGGTGGCATTCTATGACGGTTCCACGTTAAAAGTCACTGAGTTCTTCTGTAAGACCATTCTACTGCCAAAGTTTGTCTATGGAGATTGCATGGCAGTGTGCTCGATTTTATACACCTGTCAGCAATGGGTGTGGCTGAAATTGCCGAATCCAATAATTTGAAGGGGTGTCCACATTCTTGTGTCTATATAGTGTATGTAGTGTCTTTTCCCTCATACTGTAGGTCTTCCTAAATTAAATTCCCTTACGTTGATGACTTTTTGCGAATCCAGTTAGTTTTCACGTTGATTCAACGTCATCACTGGAATGTTTTTGTTGAAATGATGTGAAAACAACGTTGACTTTTCTTCCCAGTGGGAAGCTTCTAGTAGACGAGGGTAAAAGTCATGGATAAATGGCTGTTCTGACTGCCCACACACACACAAATGTCCGTCACTTACACCAGAACAGCCATTTATCTGTCCCTGTTCCACATAATGATTAGGGGTGGAAAGCCATACCTGACATTCAATTTTAATGATCTGGCTGCTCAGGTAGAATATCCTCCAAATATTTTCTAAACCTCTGTACAAACTTCATATTGCATGTCATGTCACACATAGAGCAAAAGGCATGATACCAATTCACAAAATATCTTCTTAATAGATTCTTCTTTTGGATTTGAAATAAGTACTGAATGGCACCTTTTTATTTGAGGATATTTTCATACATGACCGTTTTACCATTTTATAAATAAATGCACTTTATGTATCTCGTACACCCATTTGAAGGTGTCATAAGTATTTGGACAAATCAACTTATAGTGTATTACTTTTAGTCAAAAGTTTAGTATTTGGTCCCATATTCCTAGCACTCAATAACTACATCAAGCTTGTGACTACAAACTTCTTGGATGGATTTGGGCAGTTTGTTTTTGGTTGTGTTTCAGATTATATTGTGCCGAATAGAAATGTATGGTAAATTGTGTCATGTTGATGAGTGAGAAAGTTTGAGATGAACAATGTCATTCCCCCAAAACATGCTAACCTCTCACCATTACTAATAAGAGGGGAGGTTAGCATTTCCTGGGGGGGGGTTTATGATATTTATGCCTCTAACTTTCTCACTCACCATTATTCATGATCATCTCTCTCGCTCTCAAAATTCAATTCAAATGTGCTTTATTGGCAAGGGAAACCATATGTTTACATTTCCAAGTGAAATAAAAAGTGAAATAAAGTGAAAGAAAACAAACAAAAGTGAGAAGAAACCAATTGAACAACAAAATCGATTATAAATGAACAGTAAACGTTGCACTCAAAGGTTGAAAAAAATTGTTATATTATCAGCTAGGTACACTGTTTTAGCAATGTGCAAATAGCTGTTGTATGAATAATAAACAAATATGGATTGGTGGTGTTTACAATGTTCTTTGTGCTCCACAGGTTGCCGTTTTCTCATGGCAACGGGCCACAAATCTTGCTGCTGTGATTGCGCATTGTGTTATTTCCCCTGTCAGATATGGGATTTGATCAATGTTGGATTTGTTTTCAAATTCATTGTGGGTCTGGGGCTGAGGGTGCTGGTTATATATCGGTCTGCAAATACAGGACTAGTAAAGGCATTACTTTTAATTCAGATTTTTCAGGGGGTGCTGCAGCATCTTCAGCACCCCTACTTCCCATGGCTATGCGGTCTTCTCTTGAAAGCCAGGTCAGCCTATGGTGATCTCTCTCAATAGCAAGGCTATGCTCACTGAGTCTGTACATAGTCAAGGATTTTCTTCATTTTGGGTCAGTCGCAGTGGTCAGGTATTCTGTCAGCGTGTAATCTCCGTTTAGGGCCAGATGGCATTCCAATTTGCTCCATTTTTTTTGGTTGATTCTTTCCAGGGTGTCAAATGGTTATCTTTTTGCTTTCTAATAATTTGGTTGGGTCTAATTGTGTTGCTGGTCTGGGGCTCTGTGGGGTCTGTTTGTGTTTGTGAACAGAGCCCCTGAACCAGCTGGCTAAGGGGACTCTTCTCTAGGTTCATCTCTCTGTAGTTGAGGGCTTTGTAGTGGAATGTGTGGGCATTGCACCCTTTTAGGTGGTTGTGGAATTTAACAACCCTTTTTTGGATTTTGATAACTAGTGGGTATAGTTCTAACTGCTCTGCATGGATTGTGGGGTTTTGCGTTGTATGCAAAGTATATTTTTTCAGAATTCTGAATGCAATCAGGTGTTTGTCCCATTTTGTATATTCTTGGTTGGTGAGTAGACACCAGACCTCACAACCATAGAGGGCAATTGGTTCTATAACAGATAGAAGTATTCTCTCTCGCACTCTCAAACATCCAGCCCATGCATAATTCCAGCCTTTCCCATTCTGCCTGCCTGCCTGCCTGCCTGTGTGAATTCAAATTGGTCATTCTTCAAATTGTCAAACTGCCATTTAGTTCTTTCCAGTGAGGAGTTTTCTGTGCTGCCACTAAGCGTCACACAAATTAGAATGTTTAATCCACCCACCTCCTTGTGATACCCAGGCATCCTTGGTGAGAGAAAGCAATATGCTCTCTGCCTCAGCATGAATTATTCCAACAAAAGTAGTATCTTCAGGACACCCTGTCGCAGACCACCACAATACAGTTTATTAGATAATACTATCAGGGTTTTTATACAGAATATGGAACATTGTTTGTTTTGCAGAACATATGTACTGTCCCTGCAGACATTGTAGACCATTTCTGCCACACTCCACTCCCTGAGATTCACAAGCATGTTAGCGTTGTGAGGAACAGGTTTCAATCGCAAACCTCAGTAGTATATGAAAAAGTAACTTTGGTAATAGCGCTCATGTTGACTAGGATTCTATTCATTCCTAATTTGATTGTTCGGGTAGAGTCGTGGATCCAGTTCGTTATACAGGATGACAACAGGATGACAATGCCCCCACCCATTCACAGGGCACAAGTGGTCACTAAATGGTTTGATGAGCATGAAAACAATGTAAACCATATGCCATGGCCGACTCAGTCACCAGATCTCAACCCAATTGAACGCTTGTGGGAGATTCTGAAGCGGTGCCTGAGATAGTATATTTCCATCACCATCAACAAAACA
Organism: Salmo trutta; assembly: GCF_901001165.1. Classification (NCBI taxonomy): domain Eukaryota; kingdom Metazoa; phylum Chordata; class Actinopteri; order Salmoniformes; family Salmonidae; genus Salmo; species Salmo trutta. The sequence goes on along the minus strand of NC_042976.1, from coordinate 40,030,554 downwards.
CCAAATGATGGAATTTGTAATAGAAGAATGGTGTGCTGTCCCTCCAATAGAGTTCCAGACACTTGTAGAATCTAAGCCAAGGTGCATTGAAGCTCTTCTTGTTCGTGGTGGCCCAACGCCTTAGTAAGACACTTTATGTTGGTGTTTCCTTTTATGTTTGCAGTTACCTGTAGATCTCCGCACACAGCTGCAGAGCCGCAGGAAGATGTTTGGGGGAAGGGGAGCTGAGGATTATTTTGCACGCGCTATAGACGGCTATATCGGTCTGCTAATACAGGACTAGTAAAGGCTCAGTACACTACTTTTCCCCAAAAAATATCTTAGTTTTTTTTATTGGGATTTTTTTCAGGGGGTGAATGCAGCACCCTCAGCACCCCTACTTCTCGTGGCTATGCACAGGTGTCTTTCGAAGTAAAGTATAAACACACTGGGCACTCACTGGTTGAATCAACGTTGTTTCCACGTCAGTTGAACGAAATTGCATTGAACCAACGTGGAATAGACCTTGAATTGATGTCTCTGCCCAGTGGACAGATTTTCATTAATGGATCCTGGTTTGTTGCCATGGCAAACTGAAAAGAAGCTCTAATGAAACATTCTCTGTGGGGAAAATAAATTGTTATAACGGGAACTGTGAAGGTAATTTCTGCAGCATGCATCAAGCGAAGCCTTTCAGGCGGATGCATTTAATTCACTAATTGTGACTTTTGCAAGATTAGGTAATATAAATACAAACAACTAGTCTGTGCTAGTTTATCAACACAGAGCATTTCATGTTTCAGCCATTAAGCAGTCTACACCCACACAATACTGTATCTCATTTGACCAAATCGTTGTAATAGTAGTGTAGGGGAAAACCGGGGTTCGTTGTCTCACGGGTTGGTTGTCACAGTGCCCACACTAAGATTCTGGCTGACATATCAAAATGTGTTGGGAATATGTAGTGCGGATAGCGTTTGCACATTGGGAAGATGTCGCCGATACATCAGAATGGAATGTTGATGCCTGGCCGGCGTATAAACAATGTAGAACTGTAGAATTTAGAATGTAGGTATCTGTGAGTCTTGCCAATTAGCAAACAATGTCTAAACTGTATCTTCCTGATGCATCATGAATACATCTGTTGGGCAGAGGTATCTGGGTTTGATGCCTCTCTCTCTCATACACTTATTTTTTCTGGCACACAACCGTACAGTACATGTACACGTGCGTGTGCAAACACACATGCATACACACACAAATTTACACAAAATGTCATACATTGTTCTCAAGGCATATAATGCTACATTTTGTCAGGAATATCGTTTGATCAAAGTAAAGCCTTGGCTATTTCTAAGACTGTATATACTGAGTTGCTTCCTTTCTTGTTATAAAAGGAATAAACTACTAGGAAACATTGTGACGATCAACCCCATACCTTGGTATTTCTTTAGAAGTTTAAAGAGTCTTGTAAGATATACTGGTGCTGAGAAATACACACAAGATTAAAAAGTGGGACAGCCAAGGTCTCCCCTACAGCACAAACATTTCCTCTGAGGTGTCATCAACATCATAATGTATTTGCCCAGATATAGCAGCATTCGCATGATCTCTATTTACAGTTGAAGTCGGAAGTTTACATACACTTGGGTTGGAGTCATTTAAACTCGTTTTTCAACAACTCCACAAATTTCTTGTTAACAAACTATAGTTTTGGCAAGTCGGCTAGGACATCTACTTTGTGCATGACGCAAGTAATTTTTCCAACAATTGTTTACAGACAGATAATTTCACTGCATCACAATTCCAGTGAGTCAGAAGTTTACATACACTAAGTTGACTGTGTCTTTAAACAGCTTGGAAAATTCCATAAAATGATGTCATGGCTTTAGAAGCTTCTGATAGGCTAATTGACATCATTTGAGTCAATTGGAGGTCTACCTGTGGATGTATTTCAAGGTATACATTCAAATTTAGTGCCTCTTTGCTTGACATCATGGGAAAATCAATAAAAATCAGCCAAGACCTCAGAAAAAAAATTGTAGACCTCCACAAGTCTGGTTCAATCTTGGGAGCAAATTCCAAACGCCTGAAGGTACCACGTTCATCTGTACAAACAATAGTACGCAAGTATAAACACCATGGGACCACGCAGCCATCATACCGCTCAGGAAGGAGACGTGTTCTATCTCCTAGAGATGAACGTACTTTGGTGCGAAAAGTGCAAATCAATCCCAGAACAACAGCAAAGGACTTTGTGAAGATGCTGGAGGAAACAGGTACAAAAGTATCAATATCCACAGTAAAACGAGTCCTATATTGACATAACCTGAACGGCCGCGCAGCAAGGAAGAAGCCACTGCTCCAAAACCGCCATAAAAAAGCCAGATTACGGTTTGCAACTGCACATGGGGACAAAGATCGTACCTTTTGGAGAAATGTCTTCTGGTCTGATGAAACAAAAGTAGAACTGTTTGGCCATAATGACCATCGTTATGTTTGGAGGAAAAAGGGGGTGGCTTGCAAGCCGAAGAACACCATCCCAACCGTGAAGCACCGGGGTGGCAGCATCATGTTTTGGGGGTGCTTTGCTGCAGGAGGGACTGGTACACTTCACAAAATAGATGGCATCATGAGGGAGGAAAATTATGTGGATATATTGAAGCAACATCTCAAGACATCAGTCAGGAAGTTAAAGCTTGGTCGCAAATGGGTCTTCCAAATGGACAATGACCCCAAAGTTGTGGCAAAATGGCTTAAGGACAACAAAGTCAAGGTATTGGAGTGGCCATCACAAAGCCCTGACCTCAATCCTATGGAAAATGTATGGGCAGAACTAAAAAAGCGTGTGCGAGCAAGGAGGCCTACAAACCTGAGTCAGTTACACCAGCTCTGTCAGGATGAATAGGCCAAAATTCACCCAACTTATTGTGGGAAGCTTGTGGAATGCTACCCGAAACGTTTGACCCAAGTTAAACAATTTAAAGGCAATGCTACCAAATACTAATTGAGTGTATGTAAACTTCTGACCCACTGGGAATATGATGAAAGAAATATTAGCTGAAATAAATCATTCTCTCTACTATTATTCTGACATTTCACATTCTTAAAATAAAGTGTTGATCCTAACTGACCTAAGACAGGCAATTTTTACTAGGATAAAATGTCAGGAATTGTGAAAAACTGAGTTTAAATGTATTTGGCTAAGGTGTATGTAAACTTCCGACTTCAACTGTATGTACTGTAGCACTAAAGGCCACAAACAGTCCTCAGACTGCCCCTCTGACAATCCCATAAGCCCAGTTAGCCTACCCTCTCCCATGCTTGAATGGTGGTAAAGCCCTAGAAGCCTGTTCAATGCAGCGTTCAGCCTGTTGTCGCTCTCTCTCTCTCTCTCACACACACACGCACATACTGTGCCTGGAGAAGAAGCAGACCTCATTCATGGTCCTTTGTCATCCCACTCCTCCTCTCACATCAGAAACAAAGAACTTCTGCCTCGGTTTCTGTCTCCCTCTCCCTCATACAGGGAGCATAGTTGTGAGTCTGGCTGTGTGGAGTCTTGACAGGCAAGCATGCCTGGCTGCCCATGCCTGCGTGGGCTGGCTGGCTGCTGACTGCTCCAGGAGGATCTGGTGATTTGTTCTAGAGGATTCCTCCTCCCCCTATGCTTCAAAGGCCCTAAGCCTAATGGGGGAAATGAGGGTCTACAGTGTGCAGTGGATAATTAAAGTAGGATAGAGTTCAGTAAGTTGAGCCATTTTCTTTTACATTCAGTATCCCTCTGTCATGGGAAATATAGTATTCTTTCTAACAAAGGTATCTACATATATTTCAGGATTTTGTGTATCCCTGGAAATGATCACAATTCATGTACACATTACAATTTTCAAAACAGCTTGTCCAACAAAAGTGGTCTCTTGGCACAACTTAGTCCGGGTATGGGTAAGTTGAATCGCGCCACAGGGTAAGTTAAACCACCTACAATGTTCTGTACTGAATGAAATATTACCACTACCTTTATAAAACCATGTCTATCTTTATTTCCCTAACATAATTTAACACCTAACATACACTTTGTAATGTTTTAAACACTTTTAACATAAACCCTGTTACCTCATATCCCAGCGATAAGGCCTTGCATTACACCTGGGAAGAAAACACTTCAATTTGCTCAACTTGCCATTGGCTCAACTTACCCCAAGGCAAACATTTTGACCATATTATCCCACACAGCTACAAGGATAGACTTTCATACTAGGTTTAGGAGCTCATATTGAAGCTTATAGAGATCCCAACTGATGTATGGAACAATCTTAAAATGATCTACTTTGATTTAGATACAAGCATCATAAAATCTCTAACACAATACATATTGTGTTAGACTTGGTGGAAATCTGTTTTTTGGACCTAACTTGCTTACCACTTTTTCCATGCGGTTTCTTCCTTCACAGACATGAAATGATGACCTCTTCCTAAATATTTGGTCAAATGATTCATTTTGTGTATGGTTTCCTAGAAACAAGGTTAGCTCAACTTACCCCTTTGGCTCAACTTACCCCCTTTGGTTCAACTTACTCCACTCTCCCCTAAAGACATATAGCATCATAGTGGTGCTCCAATGCTCATGCTAATGTAGATTAAAAAAAGACATGACAGTTTTTGCTCAGAATCAATATGGACAAAAACTTTTGCAATGCTTGAGGCTGGGTTAATCACATGAAAGATACGGTGCACTCAGAAAGTATTCAGACCCTTTGACTTTTTCCACATTTTGTTACGTTAGTCTTATTCTACTATGTATAAAATAGTTTTGTCCCCTCATCAATCTACACACACAATACCCCATAATCACAAAGCATAAACTGTTTTTTAGAAATCTTTGCAAATGTATTAAAAATAAAAAACAGAAATATGACATTTATGTAAGCATTCAGACCCTTTCCTCAGAACTTTTTGCTGAAGCACCTTTTGGCAGCGATTACTGCCTTGAGTCTTCTTGGGTATGATGCTACAAGCTTGGCACACCTGTATTTTGGAAGTTTCTCCCATTCTTCTCTGCAGATCCTCTCAAGCTCTGTCAGGTTGGATGGGGAGTATCGCTGCACAGATATTTTCAGGTCTCTCCATAGATGTTAGATTGGGTTCATGTCCGGGCTCTGGCTGGGCCATTTCAAGGACATACAGAGACTTGTCCCGAAGCCACCCCTGCTTTGTCTTGGCTGTGTGCTTAGGGTTGTTGTCCTGTTGAAAGGTGAACCTTCACCCAAGTCTGAGGTCCAGAGCGCTCTGGAGCAGACTTTCATCAAGGATCTCTCTGTACTTTGCTCCGTTCATCTTTCCCTCGATTCTGACTAGTCTCCCGGTCCCTGCCACTGAAAAACATTCCAACAGCATGATGCTGCCACCACAATGCTTCACCGTAGGGATGGTGCCAGGTTTCCTCCAGACTTCAACTTGGCATTCAGGCCAAAGAGTTCAATGTTGGTATCATCAGACCAGTGAATCTTGTTTCTCATAGTCTGAGAGTCTTTTAGGTGCCTTTTGGCAAACTCCAAGTGGGCTGACATGCCGTTTACTGAGGAGTGGCTTCCGTCTGGTCCCTCTACCATAAAGGCCTGATTGGTGGAGTGCTGCAGAGATGGTTGTCATTTTGGACAGTTCTCCCATCTCCACAGAGGAACTCTGGAGCTCTGTCAGAGTGACCATCGGGTTCTTGGTCACCTCCATGACTAAGGCCCTTCTCCCCCCAATTGCTCAGTTTGGCTGGGCGGCCAACTCTGGAAGAGTCAGGGTGGTTCCAAACATCTTCCATTTAAGAATGATGGAGGCCAATGTGTTCTTGGGGACCTTCATTGCTGCTGACATTTTTTTGTACCCTTCCCAAGATTTGTCCTGCGACACAATCCTGTCTCGGAGCTCTACAGACGTTTCCTTTGACCCCATGGCTTGGTTTTTTCTCTGACATGCACTGTCAACTGTGGGACCTTATATTGACAGGTGTGTCCCTTTCCAAATCATGTCCAATCAATCGAATTTACCACAAGTGGACTCGGATCAACTTGTGGAAACATCTCAAGGATGATCAATGGAAACAGGATGTACCTGAGCTTAATTTTGAGTCTCATAGCAAAGGTTCTGAATAGTTATGTAAATAAGGTATTTCTGTTTTTTATTTTTTATAAATTTGAAAAAATATCTAAAAACCTGTTCGTTGTCATTATGAGGTATTGTGTGTCGATTGATCCATTTTAATGCATTTTAGAATAAGGCTGTAATCTAACAATGTGGAAAAGTCAAGGGGTCTGAATACTTTCCGAATGCACCGTATAAACTTGCAGCATGATGTCCTCAGCTTTGATATCCATAAGACATTATTTTTCTGTCTGTGTTATCAACTGATCCTGTAATATGCCTGTTGAGTAAGTATCAATTTTATTCATAAAAAGGTGAACAGTCAGCAGCAAAGACTTGACAGAGATTGCAACAGAGAAAGCCTCAATCCAGAAAACAATTGTGCAAGGCAGTTATGCACAAAATGACGAGCGAGACCTGGTATTTGAATTAAACAATCCTCTGAACACAGTCACGCATGAGCTGCCTCTGTCCATCAGCTTTTTCAAATGAGTCTTCCCCCAAAGGCCGGCCTTGCCAAGCTGGGAGGAAGAGATAGAGCTGCGAGCTGCTTCTCACATAAAACCCTGGGCTTCCTATCATCTGTGGTGCTCAACAGTCTACAGCAGCACAGTTTACATCTCAATCTGTCTGGCTGATCAGAGTAATCACAATTGGAAATCTGTTGGCACAATGCAAACCATTTACAGATGGATCCACACTGTGTGATACGTGGTGGTGGGAATGCTTTTCCCCAGGACTTGTTGACAGTGTTTGGTGAATGATAACATAGTGATTGCACCATGAGTGTAGAATAAGAAATCTTTGAATTGTGCTGAAAAAACAAGCACACTCAATACATGTAACGTGAGTAAAGTCATCGAGGAAAACATACAATAAAGTCTGGGGCTTACAGTATTTACATTGTGGTCCTCTTGATAGTTCAGAAAGGTATGTGTATTGTCAGTGTATATTCAAACTGTTGTAGTTAAGAACCGGAGGACTCGTTGACTAGGTAGGTATATAGATAACTAGTGAACCTTGACTTGAAATGCAAAACAATTTAGTTTATTAGCGGACCAATATTCATTGGTAGCTTCAAGGTCGGAACTACTTTCCGACTGCATGACAACCCAGTATTACTACAGTTGAAGTCGGAAGTTTGCATACACGTTACCCAAATACATTCAAACTCAGATTTTCACAATTCCTGATATTTAATCCTAGTAAAAATTCCCTGCTTTAGGTCAGTTAGGATCACCACTTTATTTTAAGAATGTGAAATGTCAGAATAATAGTAGAGAGAATCATTTATTTCAGCTTTTATTTATTTAATCACATTCCCGGTGGGTCAGAAGTTTACATACACTCAATTAGTGTTGGTAGCATTGCCTTTAAATTGTTTAACTTGGGTCAAACGTTTTGGGTAGCTTCCCACAATAAGTTGGGTGAATTTTGGCCTATTCCTCCTGATAGAGCTGGTGTAACTGAGTCAGGTTTGTGGGCCTTCTTGCTCGCACACGCTTTTTCAGTTCTACCCACACATTTTCTATGGGATTGAGGTCAGGGCTTTGTGATGGCCACTCCAATACCTTGACTTTGTTGTCCTGAAGCCATTTTGCCACAACTTTGTAAGTATACTTGGGGTCATTGTCCATTTGGAAGACCCATTTGCGACCAAGCATTAACTTCTTGACTGATGTCTTGAGATGTTGCTTCAATATATCCATATAATTTTCTTTCCTCTCGATGCCATCTATTTTCTGGAGTGCACCAGTCCCTCCTGCAGAAAAGCACCCCCACAACATGATGCTGCCACCCCCGTGCTTCACGGTTGGGATGCTGTTCTTTGGCTTGCAAATCTCCCCCTTTTCCTCCAAACATAACGATGGTCATTATGGCCAAATAGTTCTCTTTTTGTTTCATCAGACCAGAGGACATTTCTCCAAAAAGTACGATCTTTGTCCCCATGTGCAGTTGCAAACCGTAATCTGGCATTTTATGGCGGTTTTGGAGCAGTGGCTTCTTCCTTGCTGAGCGGCCTTTCAGGTTATGTCGATATAGGACTCATTTTACTGTGGATATAGATACTTTTGTACCTGTTTCCTCCAGCATCTTCACAAGGTCCTTTGCTGTTGTTCTGGGATTGATTTGCACTTTTCGCACCAAAGTACGTTCACCTCTAGGAGACAGAATGCGTCTCCTTCCTGAGCGGTATGACGGCTGCGTGGTCCCATGGTGTTTATACTTGCGTACTATTGTTTGTACGGATGAACGTGGTACCTTCAGGATGAACTAGACTTGTGGAGGTCTACATTTTTTTTCTGAGGTCTTGGCTGATTTCTTTTGATTTTCCCATGATGTCAAGCGAAGAGGCACTGAGTTTGAAGGTAGGCCTTGAAATACATCCACAGGTAGACCTCCAATTGACTCAAATGATGTCAATAAGCCAATCAGAAGCTTCTAAAGCCATGACATCATTTTCTGGAATTTTCCAAGCTGTTTAAAGGCACAGTCAACTTAGTGTATGTAAACTTCTGACCCACTGGAATTGTGATACGTTGAATTATAAATTAAATAATCTGTCTGTAAACAATTGTTGGAAAAATTACTTGTGTCATTCACAAAGTAGATGTCCTAATCGACTTTTCAAAACTATAGTTTGTTAACAAGAAATTTGTGGAGTGGTTGAAAAACAAGTTTTAATGACTCCAACCTAAGTGTATGTAAACTTCCGACTTCATTTGTCATTGGCTGTCTGTCTCTCCGACGTTTGCAACCTTGTTTCAATATTCAAATTCTATCTTCAGCTGTGCTATAGTAATGAACGTGTCGGGACGAGACAGCATTTCTCAGCCAGTCGAAATCATGAATCAGCTGGCATAATTTGTATGGATATATACAAAGAAATGTCAATTGAAAAAGATCAAACGAAACGAAGTGCAGCTAGTTTGCAGTCTTTCCAGCTTCAGTTTGAAGTGATTGTGTTAGCTTTGTTGTTGGCTAGCTCCTCTGAATAACTATATCTTGTGGAAGGATGAAATAGTATGAATAAACTCATCAAAAAAAATGTTTTTATGAAAATATGTCAATCATTATTTCTATAGGTTGGTAACCCGTTGTATAAAAGTGATAATGCCCTTGAAGTCAGTGTTTGGAGGATACATTGGCACGGTTTGCCAGCCCTCGTCAAACAACATCCGTGCCAAAATATCCTCCATACACAGGCTTCGAGGGAATTATCACTGATGATGAGTTGGTTATTTTAATCAGCTGTGTAGTGATAGAGCAAAAAACAATATGCGCACTTGGGGTACCAGGACCGAGTTTGGGAAACCCTGCTATATACTACACCCCCCCCCCCCCCCCTTTCACTCTTAGGATATCAACTAACATTCATGGAAAACATTCTTGTTCTTAAATAAACTCATGACTGAAACGTTCAAATGTCATTTAATAAAAGAGAACATATTAGCTCAATATTTATATTCAGCATGAACGTAAACACATATTTAATTTAACTCTTTCGTTGTTCTTTTACAGGTAAGTTTCAACCTAAGTTTTTCTCAACGTCAACAACATTTCATAACACTTGTAATAATGAACTTTCTCTTTTCACATTCAGTTTAAATCTTTTCACGAACCAGGTTTCCATCCAACCTTCTTTTTATGTGAGTAAAGTACGTCAATTAAAAAATGTCACGACAGGCCTGATGGAAACAACATTTGCCTGTAAAACTTTTAAAATTTAAACGAAACAAAATACGCTAGACAAGGTGGGATCTTTTTGTGTCGGTAAAATTAATTATGTGAGAAATGGCGGTGGAAACACTTTTATGCGAAAATACTGATATAATAACCATCATATCGAAGTGAACATGGAGTCACGCGATGACATGTTGTGGTCTCTCCACTACGACTCGGGAAAGCCTGCAGTTTACTAGACTGTAGATTAAATGATTTGTGATGAACTTCACAGGGTGGTGAAAGTGCAAATTGATGAGCTTGATGCTCCTTTCCTATAAATATCGAGTGTCTTATTCTGGTGACATAATGATCGATGCTTGGCTGACGTTTGACAAATTGTCCATAATAATCTCACTATGTAGGCTATACTTGCACAGTATCTGCGAGCTGTTGGTTAGAGCGCCAATAACAGAGTGGGCACATACACAATATAACACAACTTTTTTTTGTTGACAAAACTATTTGTCTAGTTAAATGCGATGGAAACCCATTTAAATTGGATTTTTTTATTCAGTACATAGAAATTGAACAGCAAAAGTAATTTTTATGTGCACTAAGTCATCACGCACAGCCTTTTATCTGCAACAAGTTGATGGAAACCTATCTGGTGGGAAAATGAGCATATTGTTTTTATTCAGATTTTAGAATATTCGTATGAAAATCAGTCGCCGATTGGATGTAAACCTAGCTATTGTCTCTCCTCTTTATTTTGTTAAGTCTTTTCATGAGAGAATGGACTGAATAAGGCTATAGGGTCGGAATGGTGTAGGACCTTGTCTCACTTCTCTGGGCCACGACTACAGCTGGACGCCATCCTCGTGGCGTCTCCACGTACTGAGGCACCTGGTTGCAGCCATTGAGTGGGTTGCAGCTCTGGGAGTGGTTTTGCACCTCTGTTGTAGTAGTGCTCTTGTAGATGCTACAGCATTGTGTGGGCACTTTGTGGTTGGAGGACTGTGCTGGAGCTTGGAAGAATGCTCCTGAGTACTCTACCCATGAGGATCTGCGCTGGGGAGAACTCCATACCTGTCACAGGTGTATTTTTCAATGCGAGGTGGTGATCTGTGGCTGTTTGTTCCGCTTTCTTTAGCTCGGGTTTCACTGTTTTGACCATTCTTTCAGCCAGTCCATTCTATTGTGCATAGCCAGGACTTGAATGAGTCAGTTTTATACCTGAGGCAGTTGCATAGCTTCTCATTTCAGTGCTTGCAAATGAAACATGGTCGCACACGAGTTCTCTAGGTATTCAGTTTCTAGCGAGCACTGCTTTCATTCTGCTGATGACTGTTTGTGCTGTTTTGCATGACTGTTCTCATTGTTTTGGGAATGATGATTCTGTCTCCTGCAAGAATCTCTACTGCCACTGTGTGTCCGATTGACCAGTATTATTGCAGTCTTGGGTCAAGCTGCCTCCTGTGTTGTGGCCTACCTTCGTGTAGCAGTTGTGTTTTCTTTCTGTGTTGCCTCACTGAGCTGTTTCAGCATGTCTTCACTCAGGGTGTCTCTTGTCTCCAGAGTGTAGATGATTTTCTCATCTGTAGGTTCATCAGTCTGTGTGTTGACTCAAATCTCCACGACCGCTCGTGACAGCGTGTTTTCTGTGCTGCCACTAAGCTTCACACAAGTTTGAATGTTTAATCCACCCACATCCTCGAGACCCAGGTATCCTTGGTGAGGGAAAGCAATATGCTCTCTGCCTCAGCATTAATTATTTAAACAAAAAGTAGTATCTTCAAGGACACCCTATCGCAGACCACCACAATACAGTTTATTAGATAATACAATCAGGGTTTTTATACAGAATATGGAACATTGTTTGTTTTGCAGAACATATGTACTGTTCCTGCAGACATTGTAGAACATTTCTGCCACACTCCACTCCCTGAGATCCACAAGCGTGTTAGCGTTGTGAGGAACAGGTTTCAATTGCAAACCTCAGTAGTATATGAAAAAGTAACTGTGGTAATAGCGCTCATGTTGACTAGGATTCTATTCATTCCTAATTTGATTGTTCGGGTAGAGTCGTGGATCCAGTTCGTTATACAGGTAATTGCCAAAATAATAGAAATGCTTGTGCTTCCACACAGGTGTGGTTTCTAAGTTAAGCAGTTGACATCCCATCATGCTTAGGGTCATGTAAAAAAAAAAAAAAAAAAAAGTTTTTTTATTCTGACTTTTCAGGGGGTGATGCAGCACCCTCAGCACTCCTACTTCCCATGGCTATGCACAGGTGTCTTTCAGAGTAAAATAAAAACCCACTGGGCACTCACTGGTTGAATCAACGTTCTTTCCACTTCATTTCAACAAAATTACGTTGAACCAAAGTGGAATAGAAGTTGAATTGAGGTCTGTGTCCAGTGGGGAGACATTTTCATAAATGGAGCCTAGTTTGTTGCCATGGCAAAATGAAATCAAGCTCTAGTGAAATAAATGGTTATAATGGGAACCTTGAAGGTAATTTCCGCAGCATGCATCAAGTGAGCATTACAGGAGGATGGTCTAATTGAATATTCCGGTTCAAGAATGTCTAGGTACCACCATTGTATTTCATCCACTAATTGTGAACTGCAAGATTAGGTTATTTTATTCTGTGCTAGTTTATCTACAGTTTAGAGACACACACAACACTGCATTTCATTTGACCAAATAGTTGTAGTAGTAGTGTAGGGGAGGCCTGGGTTGGTCATCTCACTGGTTGGTTGTCACAGTGTTTATTACACCCAATCTAGAGGGCGCTGTTTAATCATTTTGAAGAGAAAATGTGTGAATTATTTGAAATTGCTCATCCACCAGGCCAGTTCATGTCAGCAGGACAAAACATTTAGGTGAGGGGAATTTGTGGTTTTTATAGCTGAAGGAAAGAATGTTCCTCATAAATGTTTGAGTTATGGGATTATACATGAACAATTATCTACGTTGAAAAGCAACCTGGGCTCAGATCATTTTGGATTATTCTGTATGTAAATCCACAATCTGAGACACTCCATTTAGTATGATATGTTACGTTTTGTTAGGCATGTATTAATTTGTAGGTGTCCATCACTCATTTCGTATATGTTATGTTACGAATTACAATTTGTATTATATGTTACGAATTTGCAAAATGTACAATATGTTCCGAATTAGCAAAACGTATGATATGTTAAAAATTCTGGCTAGGTTGCTAACATTAGCTAGCTGGCTAGTGTTATCTAGGCTTGGGGTTAGGAATAAGGTATGGGTTAAGTTTTGGAGTTAGGTTAAAGGGTTAGTGTTAGGGGAAGGGGAAGCTAACATGCTAAGTAGTTGCAAAGTAGCTAAAAAGTATTAAGTAGTTGAAAAGTTGCTTAAATGCTAAAGTAGTCCTTGATGAGATTCGAACTTGCAACCTTTGGGTTGCTAGATGTCCGTGCATGCCGACCCATCCACCCCGACGTACCACACTACTTTCATTTTTGGCCTTAACTAACCATCTGTCTTATGTAACCATACCAAACGTAACCTAACATACTAATTTGAGTGTCATGGATTTACTTTTACTATATTATGTCTAGTCTATGAGACCAGGCTGTAAAAAGAAGAAGGTGAAAGCTACATCCCAAACCTATTTCTGAGTTGCTATGTCAAGCCATGTGGTAACAGCTCCATTATAACCACATTGTTCGGGGTCATTGGCACTGCCAGTATACACAATACATCCTAAGCTCTATTGTGCTGTTGTTATAAAGACCTCCCGTCCCAATTATCACAAACACCTTTCGCCGACATATCAAAATGTGTTGGGACTATGTAGTGCGGATAACGTTTGCACATTGGGAAGACGTTGCCGAGACATCAGAATGGAATGTTGATGCCTGGCCGGCGTATAAACAATGTAGAACTGTAGAATTTAGAATGTAGGTATCTGTGAGTCTTGCCAATTAGCAAACGATGTCTAAACTGTATCTTCCTGATGCATCATGAATACATCTGTTGGGCAGAGGTATCTGGGTTTGATGCCTCTCTCTCTCATATACTTATTTTCTATCACACAACCATACAAAGAACGCCTTGGCTATTTCTAAGACTCGTTATATGCTATATTGCTTCATTTCCTGTTTACAAAAGGAGTAAGCTACTAGCAAACATTGTGACAACCAACCCCATACTGTGTGACAACCAACACCGCGATGGGGCTGGCTGTCACAACTGGACAGAGTTTGTTTGATGGCTTATAACACCATGTTGAATTACGATATGATGATGAAAATGGTCCCCATTTCAATCCAAGACCTTGTTCTTTCCATTGAAGTTTAAAAAAGTCTTGTAAGATATACTGGTGCTGAGAAATACACACAAGAGTCAATCATGTGACAACCAACCCCGGTCTCCCCTATAGCACGTAATATTTCCTTGTAGGTGTCATTAACATCATAATGTATTTGCCCAGATATACACTAAACCAAAATATAAACACAACATGCGACAATTTCAAAGATTTTACAGAGTTACCGTTCATATAAGGAAATCAGTCAATTGAAATAAATTCATTAGACGGTAATCTATGGATTTCACGACTGGGAATACAGATATGCATCTGTTGGTCAAAGATAACTTTTAAAAAAAGGGAGGGGCGTGGACCAGAAAACCAGTCAGTATCATGTGTGACCAGCATTTGCCTCATGCAGTGCGATACATGTCCTTCCCATAGAGTTGATCAGGCTGTTGATTGCGGCCTGTGGAATGTTGTCCCACTCCTCTTCAGTGGCTGTGCGAAGTTGCTGGATATTGGCGGGAACTGGAACACGCTGTCGTACATGTCAATCCAGAGCATCCCAAATATGGGATATATGTCTGGTGAGTATGCATGCCATGGAAGAACTTGGACATTTTCAGCTTCCAGGAATTGTGTACAGATCCTTACGACATGGGGTCATGCTGAAATATGAGGTGATGGCGGCGGAGGAACGGCTGATGAATGGGCCTCAGGATCTCGTCATTGTGTAATTTTGTTCGTTGTCCATAATTTATGCCTGCCCATACCATAACCCCACAGCCACCATGGGGCAGGTACTCTGTTCACAATATTTACGTCAGCAAACCACTGCCCACAATATGCCATACATCTGCCATCTGCCCAGCGCAGTTGACACCGGTATTCATCCTTGAAGGGCACACTTCTCCAGTGTGCCAGTGGCCATCGAAGGTGAGCATTTTCCCACTGCAGTCGGTTACGACGCCGAACTGCAGTCAGGTCAAGACCGTGGTGAGGACGACGAGCATGCAGATGAGCTTCCCTGAGACTGTTTCTGACAGTTTCTGCATACATTCTATAGTCGTGGAAACCCACAGTTTCAGTCAGTCCGGGTTGCTGGTTTCAGACAATCCCACAGGTAAAGAAGCCAGATGTGGAGTTTCTGGGCTGGCATGGTTACTCTTGTAAAGCCGGTTGGACTTTCTGCCAAATTCTCTAAACCAACGTTGAATGCGACTTATGATAGAAAAATGGGATCAGCTCTGGTGGACATTCATGCAGTCAGCATGCCAATTACATGCTCCCACAAAACTTTGAGACATGTGTGGCATTGTGTTGTGTGACACAATTGCACATTTTAGGGTGTTCTTTTATTGTCCCCAGCACAAGGTGCAGCTGTGTAATGATCATTCTGTTAAATCAGCTTCTTGATATGCCACACCTGTCAAGTGGATGGATTGTCTTGGCGAATGAGAAATGCTTACTAACAGGGATGTAAACAAATATTTGCACACAATTTGAGAGAAATACGCTCGTGCGCATGGGAAAAATTGGGGGATCTTTTATTTCAGCTCATGAAACATGGGACCAACACTTTTCATGCTGCGTTTATATTTTTGTTCAGTATAACAACAACCACATGATCTCAATTTATGTACTGTGTAAAGGCCACAAACAGTCCTCAGACTTCCACTCTGACAATCCCATAAGCCCAGTTAGCCTCCCCTCTCCCATGCTTGAATGGGGGTAAAGCCCTAGAAGCCTGTTCAATGCAGCGTTGAGCCTGTTGTGTCTGAGACAGTGGCAGAGCTGTCTCTGCAGCTCCATGGCCGATGCATGTAGGCAAAGACAGGATGTCCTCCTGACAAAGCCTCCTGTCATCTGTCATCAGTACTGATGGACAGTACACTTGGACCAGAGTGTGTCTCCAATTACCATCTCTCTCACACACGCGCGCACATACTGTGCCTGGAGAAGAAGCAGACCTCATTCATGGTCCTTTGTCATCCCACTCCTCCTCTCACATCAGAAACAAAGAACTTCTGCCTCGGTTTCTGTCTCCCTCTCCCTCGTGCAGGGAGGATAGTTGTGAGTCTGGCTGTGTGGAGTGTTGACGGGCGAGCATGCCTGGCTGCCTGTGCCTGCGTGGGCTGGCTGTTCCAGAAGGTTCTGGAGATTTTTTTTCTTTTAGATGACACCTCTTCCCCCTGTGCATCAAAGGCCCTAAGCCTAATGGGGAAAGTGAGGGTCTACAGTGTGCAGTGAATAGTCACAGTAGGGGAAAGTAGAGTAAGTTGAGCAATTTTTTACATTCAGCACTCTGTCAAGGGAAACATACTATTTTTTCTAACAAAGATAACCACATATATTTCATGATGCTGTGTATACCTGGAAATAATCGGAATTCATGTCAACATTAGTTTTGAAAACATAGCTTGGCACAACTTAGTCCGGGTATGGGTAAGCTGAACCGCGCCACAGGGTAAGTTAAACCACCTACAATGTTCTGTACTGAATGAAATATTACCACTACCTTTTTAAAACCATGTCTATCTTTATTTCCCTAACATAATTTAACACCTAACATACACTTTGTAATGTTTTAAACACTTTTAACATAAGCCCTGTTACCTCATATCCCAGCGATAAGGCCTTGCATTACACCTGGGAAGAAAACACTTCAATTTGCTCAACTTGCCATTGGCTCAACTTACCCCAAGGCAAACATTTTGACCATATTATCCCACACAGCTACAAGGATACACTTTCATACTAGGTTTAGGAGCTCGTTTTGAAGCTTATAGAGACCCCAACTGATGTGTGGAACAATCTTAAAATAGTCAACTTTGGTTTACAGACAAGCATCATAAAACCTCTAACACAATAAATAAATTTGACTTGATGGAAATCTGTTTTTTGGAGCTAACCTGCTTACCACTTTTTCCATGTTGTTTCTTCTTTCACAGACTATATGAAATGATGACCTCTTCCTAAATATTTGGTCATATGATTCATTTTGTGTATGGTTTCCTAGAAACAAGAGGGGCTCAACTTACCCCTTTGGCTCAACTTACCCCACTCTCCGCTAAAGACATAGAGCATCATAGTGGTGCTCCAATGCTCATGCTAATGTTGTTTAAAAAAAGACACCTACGTACATTGACTGTTTAGCTCAGAATCAGTATGGACAAAGACTTCTGCAATGCTTGAGGGTAGGTACTGCAAATCACATGAAAGATATATACTTGCAGCTTAATGTCCTCAGCTTTGATATCCATAAGACATTATTTTTCTGTCTGTGTTATCAACTGATCCTGTAATAGGCCTGTTGAATATGTCCACCTTTTTAGGAACAACGTTGATACTATCAGCAGCAAAGACTTGACAGAGATTGCAACAGAGAAAGCCTCAATCCAGAAAACAATTGTGCAAGGCAGTTATGCACAAAATGATGAGCGAGACCTGGTATTTGAATTGAGCAATCCTCTGAACACAGTCACGCATGAGCAGCCTCTGTCCATCAGCTTTTTCAAATGAGTCTTCCCCCAAAGGCCGGCCTTGCCAAGCTGGGAGGAAGAGATAGAGCTGCGAGCTGCTTCTCATACAAATCCATGGGCTTCCTATCAACTGTGGTGCTCAACAGTCTACAGCAGCACAGTTTACATCTCAATCTGTCTGGCTGATCAGAGTAATCACAATTGGAAGTCACCCCAAACAACTGACAGACAGATACGTGGGGATGGGAATGGCTTTCCCCAGGACTTGTTGACAGCGTTTGGTGAATGATAACATAGTGACTGCACCATGAGTGTAGAATGATGAGAAATGTTGGAATTGTGCTGATTATTTTAATAATAATAATTCATATTTCTATAGCGCTTTTCATTTGAATCTCAAAGGGCTTGGCATATTTAGTTTATTAATTCGACCATTTTAAAAACAAGCACACATAATACTTAAAAAAGAACAGGAAAGTAATCGAGTATAACATACAATAAAGTCTGGGACATACAGTATTTACATTGTGATCCTCTTGATAGTTCAGAAGAGTATGTGTATTGTCAGTGTATATTCAAACTGTTGTAGTTTAGAACCGGAGGACTCGTTGACTAGGTAGGTGTATAGATGAGTAGTGAACGAACCTTGACCTAAGTACAAAACAATGAAGTTTATTAGCAAACCTCAAACTACATGTTCATTCATCTGACAGCTTCAAGACCGGAACTTCTTTCTAACTGCATGACAACCCTGTATTACTACGCACTTGTCATTGGTAGTATGAGTGTGCCGTACTAGAGGTCGACCGATTAATCGGAATGGCCGATTTCAAGTTGTCATAACAATCGGTAATCGGTATTTTTGGCCACCGATTGCCGTTTAAAAAATATATATATATATATATTCACCTTTATTTAACTAGGCAAGTCAGATTAAGAACACATTCTTATTTTCAATGACGGCCTAGGAACGGGGGTTAACTGCCTTGTTCAGGGGGGATTCGGGGATTCGTTTTTGCAACCTTCCGGTTACTAGTCCAACGCTCTAACCACCTGCCTTACATTGCACTCCATGAGGAGTGACTACCTGTTACGCGAGGGCAGCAAGAAGCCAAGGTAAGTTGCTAGCTAGCATTAAACTTATCTTATAAAAAACTATCAATCTTAACATAATCACTAGTTAACTACACATGGTTGATCATATTACCAGTTTATCTAACGTGTCCTGCGTTGCATATAATCGATGTGGTGCCTGTTAATTTATCATTGAATCATAGCCTACTTCGCCAAATGGGTGTTGATTTAACAAGCGCATTTGCGAATAAAGCACTGTCGTTGCACCAATGTAAATAACCATAAACATCAATGCCTTTCTTAAAATCAATACACAAGTATATATTTTTAAACCTGCATATTTAGTTAATATTGCCTGCTAACATGAAATTGTGTTACATCTCTAGCGTTCATTTCACGCAGAGTCAGGGTGTATGCAACAGTTTGGGCCGTCTGGCTCGTTGCGAA
This sequence comes from Salmo trutta, assembly GCF_901001165.1. Taxonomy (NCBI): domain Eukaryota; kingdom Metazoa; phylum Chordata; class Actinopteri; order Salmoniformes; family Salmonidae; genus Salmo; species Salmo trutta. The sequence goes on along the minus strand of NC_042976.1, from coordinate 40,011,483 downwards.
CTAATTTGCCAGAATTTTACGTAATTATGACATAACATTGAAGGTTGGGCAATGTAACAGGAATATTTAGACTTAGGGATGCCACCCGTTAGATAAAATACGGAACGGTTCCGTATTTCACTGACAGGAAAAATGTTTTGTTTTCGAGATGATAGTTTCCGGATTCGACCATATTAATGACCTAAGGCTCGTATTTCTGTGTGTTATTATGTTATAATTAAGTCTATGATTTGATAGAGCAGTCTGGCTGAGCGATGGTAGGCACCAGCAGGCTCGTAAGCATTCATTCAAAACAGCACTTTCGTGCGTTTTGCCAGCAGCCTTTCGCAATGCATTGCGCTGTTTATGACTTCAAGCCTATCAACTCCCAAGATGAGGCTGGTGTAACCGATGTGAAATGGCTAGCTAGTTAGCCGGGTGCACGCTAATAGCGTTTCAAACGTCACTCGCTCTGAGACTTGGAGTGGTTGTTCGCCTTGCTCTGCATGGGTAACGCTGCTTTGAGGGTGGCTGTTGGGTGGCTGTTGTCGATGTGTTCCTGGTTTGAGCCCAGGTAGGAGCGAGGAGAGGGACGGAAGCTATACTGTTACACTGGCAATTCTAAAGTGCCTATAAGAACATCCAATAGTCAAAGGTATATGAAATACAAATCGTATAGAGAGAAATAGTCCTATAATTCTTATAATAACTACAACCTAAAACTTCATACCTGGGAATATTGAAGACTCATGTTAAAAGGAACCACCAGCTTTCATATGTTCTCATGTTCTGAGCAAGGAAATTAAACGTTAGCTTTTTTACATGGCACATATTGCACTTTTACTTTCTTCTCCAACACCTTGTTTTTGCATTATTTAAACCAAATTGAACATGTTTCATTATTTATTTGAGGTTAAATTGATTTTATTGATGTATTATATTAAGTTAAAATAAGTGTTCATTCAGTATTGTTGTAATTGTCATTATTACAAATAAATACATGGGAAAAAAACGGCCGATTAATCGGCAGCGGCTTTTTTGGCCCCCAATAATCGGTAGCGGTATCGGCGTTGAAAAATCATAATCGGTACTGTATACCAGAGTTTCCAAAACTCTGTCCTGGTGCCCCACCCTGAGTGCACATTTTGGTTTTTGCCATTGCACTACACAGCTGATTCAAATAATCAAAGCATGATGATGAGTTGTTATTTGAATCAGCTGTGTAGTGCACCCATGGGGGATCCAGGACGGGGTTTGGGAAACCTTGCTATATACTACATCCCCCATTTTCACTCTTAGGATATCAGCAAACATTCATGGAAAACATTCTTGTAATTAAATAAACTCATGACTGAAAGTGTAAAATATAATTGAATAAAAGAGAACATATTAACTCAATGTTTCTATTCAGCATGAACATAAACACACATTTCATTTAACTCTGTGTTCTTCTGTCACAGGTACGTTTCACCTGGTAACCTTTTCTCAACGTCAACAACAATTCCTAACACTTGTAATAATGAACATTCTCTTTATCAAGCCTGCAGTTTACTAGACTGTAGATGAAATGATTTGTGATGAACTTCACAGGGTGGTGAAAGTGCAAATTGATGAGCTTGATGCTCCTTTCCTATAAATATCGAGGGTCTTATTCTGGTGACATGATGATCGATGCTTGGCTGACGTTTGACAAATAAAAATAATCTCACTCTTTTGTCCATAATAATCTCATCAAGTAGGCTATACTCACACTGGTCCTGTGTTGCTCAGTTGGTAGAGCATGGTGTTTGCAACGCCAGGGTTGTGTGTTCGATTCCCACGGGGGACCAGTACGGGAAAAAAATTATGAAATGTATGCACTCACTACTGTAAGTCGCTCTGGATAAGAGTATCTGCTAAATGACTAAAATGTTAAAAAAATGTATCTGTGAGCTGTTAGAGCGCAAGTGCCAATACCAGAGTGGGCACATTCACTATCTAACACAACTTTCTTTTGTGACAAAACCATCAGTGGAGTTGAACATACGATGGAAACGCATTACATTGTTTATGTGCACTACGTCATCACGCACAGCTTTTTATCCGCAACAAGTCAATTTGATAAACACATCTCTGGTGGGAAAATGCGCATGTTGTCACCAATTGAATGGAAACCTAGCTATTGTCTCTTCTCCCTTTTTTTGTTGTCTTTTCAAAGTCTTTTTTTTATGAGAGAATGGACTGAATATGGCTATAGGGTCACAGGTTACTATCACTTTACCCTTTGGTGGAGCTCAACCTTTACCGTCGGGTTACAAGGAAGTATTTATACCTTACCGCTTACTGGTGGCTTGATTTCTATGCCACTTCTGGTGTGTGTGGTAATTGTGATGGGTGAAGGCTCTGTATTCACACGCTTGTCTTCTGGAACTGTGGTGGGTGTTATCTGTGGCTCTTCTCCAGGTAAGTCAGTATCAGTGTGTTGCTTGATGTTCTTCTCAGGTGTCTCCTGTTGCGTCTGTACTGCTGACCTGATGACGATTCAATGGTGTAGGACCGTGGCTCACTTCTCTGGGCCACGACTATAGCTGGACGCCATCCTCATGGTGTCTCCACGTACTGAGGCACCTGGTTGCAGCCATTGAGTGGGTTGCAGCTCTGGGAGTGGTTTCGCACCTCCGAATGTAATAGTACTCTTGTCGCTCTTGTAGATGCTGCAGCGTTGTGCGGGCACTTTTGCGGTATCGCAGGTTGGAGTAGTGTTGCCATAGAACAGTTCTGTATAGGTCGCGGGTATCCAAGCAAACCCGCAGTTTCCCGCTCTTCCTCTGTGACTACCAGACTGCTGACCCATGCAGTGGGCTCTGTCAAACGGTCGACAACATCAGCCTCCAGTAGCTGATTCCGTGGGCTTTTCAGTCTGTCTATTACTGCCATTGTAATCTTTCTGAAGCCTGTAGATTAAATGTATGATAGGTGGGACGTCTGGGTTCACATGGATGTGAAAATGATGAGCCTCGGAGAGAGAGAGACCTGGAATGGGAATTGAACAGTCCTCCTCGATACAGTCACACGAGCTCCCACACGTCAGATTTTTCAAATGAGGCTTCCACCAAAGGCCGGCCTTGCCAAGCTGGGTGGGAGTGATAGAGCTGCGAGCTGCTTCTCATACAAATCCCTGGACATCCTATCATCTGTGGTGCTCAACAGTCTACAGCAGCACAGTTTACATCTCAATCTGTCCGGCTGATCAGAGTAATCACAATTTGGAAATCTGTTGGCACAATGCAAACAAGTGACCGATAGATCTACACTGTGTGATACTTGGTGGTGGGAATGCTTTTCCCCAGGACTTGTTGACAGCGTTTGGTGTATGGTAACATAGGGGCTGCACCATGAGTGTAGAATGATAAGACCTTTTTGAATCGTACTGCTATTAGTCGAGATTGGAATGTGTACCTTCTGTGTATATTCTAACAGAGTTATATTACATTTATTTTAGGACTAACTGATTTAATTCAGTTCATTTAATTGAGTCTCAATGGCTGCAAAGGCTATTTACTTTTATGAATATGGATGTTTTCCTTTTTAAGCAGGCAGAAGCCAGATTAGGTGTGGGGAAACCACCTTTTCGGGTGAATGCATTCAGTTGTGCAGCTGACTTTGGTATCCCCTTTCCCCTTTCCTTTCTACAGTGACCCAACACCCTCAGTGACCTAAATATATACGAGACAAACATAGATATGGACATGTTCCTAAAACCCAGACTCCAAACTTCCGTCAGAACCCTGCACGCTTCATCCTGCCTTCAAACGCAGCACACGTCTATATGCATTAGCATTGATACATCAGTAAGACATAGCACATAAATATTTTCTTTGACCTCGCTGCAAGACGCAATAGAATGCAAGAATGGAGAGCAATCTGTGTTGTTTGCTTTGTGCTGCGGTGTGGGATACAAAGATCCGTGCCTTTTTGAGGTATGTTAAAGAGGGAAAACAGGCGTTCTGAGGAAAGTCAGGAAGAAGGCAGACATATGATCCAGAGGGAGGCTCCTCCTGAAGAGAGCTTCTTTCAATTCTGTTTTTCTTCCCTCTGAATGTTTAGCATTGCTGATCTTCCTTGGCTTCAAAGATTCCAGGCAGGCAGCGCACAAAGCTTTACGAGTGAGATTTGAGTTGCGGGTGCTGTACTGGTTGTTAGAGGTTTGGCTCTGTCTGCCTCCCCATTCTCTACATAATCCCCCAGAGAGCCTGTTCGGAAGTGCTGTCAGGGGTGTATTTTATTTGCAAACAGATGTGAAAACAGGGCTGGTTAGCAGCTAGGAATATATACTCCCAGCTTTAGTTTCTTGCTTTTATACAAAAACACGAGTTAAGCATATTTCATGTGTGATGTCTAGGGCTGTGACAGTCTTGTAATTTGAGGTTACGGTAATTGGCAAGGTACACGGTCACCAACATAACCGTTCGGTTATAGTGCAACTTCACTATAACCATTACACTTTGTTATCAGCAGGATTTCATTATTATTATTCAAGTTATTACCTTTTAATATTAGTCTAGTATACCAATTAAGAAATGTCAAATTGGAGAGGAATTCCAAAAAAATACAGCAAGTCCAGTGCATTTTTCTCTCCACTTTTCAGAACAATTTGTATAACGTCACCAACTCTGCTGCGGTCATTCTCAGTGGTGGAAAAAGTATCCAATTGTCATACTTGAGTAAAAGTAAAGATATGTTAATAGAAAATGACTCAAGTAAAAGTGAGTCACCCAGTAAAATACTAATTCAGTAAAAGTCAAGGTATTTGGTTTTAAATATACTTAAGTATCAAAAGTACAAGTATACGTAAAAGTATATAAAGTTTTTATTTTATTTATCTGCGCATAGCCAGGTGCACACTCCAACACTCAGACATAATTTACAAGCTAAGCATGTGTCTTTAGTGAGTCTGTCAGATCAGAGGCAGTAGGGATGACCAGGTGAACTAGACCATTTTCCTGTCCTGCTAAGAATTTAAAATGTAACAAGTACTTTTGAGGGTCAGGGAAAGTGCATGGAGTAAAAAGTACATTATTTTCTTTAGGAATGTAGTAAAGTAAAAGTACAGATACCCCCAAAAATGACTTAAGTAGTACTTTAAATTATTTTACACCACTGGGCAATATGATGAGTTTAAAGTTGCTAGAGAGGACGCAGTAATGAGAGAAAAATCATATACTACTGGAAAAATGATATGCTACTGAAAATATTAGGATATGGGCTATGCATCCTATTGGATAAATCATGAAATGAGCTTGGCTACGTTTCATTCAGTTACACCCCATTTAATGAGAGCGGAAACGCAAAACTAGCACCAGTCGTCATTCCTCGCACGTATGCTGGCCCCCGTTTAAAAAACAAAATCTGATTAAAGAGATGAAGTCCAGACAGGCTAAGCCTATTTTAGGAAACTTTTTGAATGGACATAGAGAATTGGTGAACTCAAACATGCACACCCACCCACCTAAAAGGATCCATCGATTAAATCCCACTGACACAAATCACGTTTGTCCTTTCTCTCTGTCTTCTTCACTGTTCCCTTCTTGCGCAATTCATGCATCTCCATTGGCAACTCCACTGGCCTATCTCAATCAATCAATCAAATGTATTTATAAAGCCCTTTTTACATCAGCCGACGTCACAAAGTGCTGTACAGAAACCCAGCCTAAAACCCAGCCTAAAACCCCAAACAGCAAGCAATGCTATCTCTAACCCCCTCTTTGTAGTTCTTGAGCGAGTAGGGGAGAACCGGAATGAAAGTAACACTTCGTTTTTTTCCTAATTACTCTGAGATCGATAGAGCTAGACACCATATTTTATGACAAACAACATATATACAGTATGTCCTCTACCATTAGGAACTGTAATTTAATTTGTAGGGTAAATGAGTTGAAATTAAATAGACTGAGAACAGAACTACTACAATATTACTTTTGTACCTGCCGGCGGGAGTAACACAACCTTGGGATGGAAGTAACAACTGGCTAGAAGTGCACAATATCGGTCTTATCTCCATGTTTCTGGTTTGTAATGCTCGTTACTTTCAACAAATGTACTATCAGCCATAATTTCATGTTTGTGTCGATTTGAATAAATAATGCTATAGGTTAGACATTTATGAAAATGAACCATATTCGTCAACATCGCAATGTTGCGCAACCACAATATTTTGCCTTACAGTATTAATCGGACTAAAATGGATCACATAATAGCTATATTAACCATCCTTTTCTAATTTTACTTTCATGGGAATTTATTCCATATTTTTCACAATTTTCAATGGACTTCATTCTTAGCCCAAACGATCAGGTGCACTCCAGCTGTTCTTGTCATGCGAGCTTTATTCTCTTCAGAAACGGACACTCATCGTGCATCATGGCTTAACATAAGGTAATTGATTGTTAGCTTGTGGTGGCTAAGGTTAGGTGAAGTTTGTAGTGGCTGTTTAAAGAAAGCTGAACCGTAGACTACTTTCAGGGTGAGGAACCATCTAACATTCAGTTGTAAAATAGTGAACTAGTCCTTCAAGCATTTATTTTATTTTATTCCAGGTCATCAGTTTACATTGTGTTACTTTCATCCCACCCGTCTTTCCTGTAACTTCTCCCAGGCTAACCCCCAAGACTAGCTAGCATGATACGTGAGACCTATGCTGTCAATTAGTCACTAGATGGGTTAACAAAATGACTTACTGTATGTTTGGAACCTTAAACAACTAAACACAACTCTACAAACAAAAAAACAGTTCCGGGTCTGTTTTTATACTTACATTGCTCAAAACCAATTTTTGTTGAAAACTCAGAGAAACATGGTCAGACTGGGCTGTTTTTTTTTCAAGGAGGTCTTCCTCCACATTAGGAACGTGCTGACTTCGCTACGTCATTCTAGCTTCTGTGTTATCTGAGTAAATGGGTGTGTTTGTCACGCCCTGACCTGAGAGTCAGGGTGTGGGGTGGGCATTCTATGTTTTTGTATTTCTAGGTTTTTGTTTTCTAGGTTTTGGCCGGATATGGTTTCCAATCAGAGGCAGGTGTCTATCGTTGTCTCTGATTGGAAGCCATACTTAGGCAGCCTGTTTTTCCATTGGGTTCTGTGTGTAGTTGTTTTCTGTTTTGTTCCTTGTAACCTGACGGAACTGTTGACGGTCGTTTTGTTGTTTTGAGTTAGTGTTTTCATTCAAGTAAAATATGAGCACTTTACACGCTGCACCTTGGTCCCCTTTGTACGACCCCCGTTACAGAACTACCCACCATGACTGGATCAAGCGGCGTGCCCAGGCAGAGATGGACACCTGGTCACACATGGAATGGATGGAGAGGAGAAACTGGACTTGGGGGCAAGTCATTGACAGATATCGGTGCCTACCGGGGAAGAACGAGAGGCAGCCCCAAAATTGTTTTGGGGGGGGGCACACAGGTAGTTTGTCTGGGCCAGGGGTGAGCCCTGAGCCAACTCCCTGTGCTTATTGTGGGGAGCATGTGCCTGCCTCTCGCACTCTCTCTCCGGTACGCCTCCATAATCCAGTACGTCCAGTGCCTGCTCCTCGCGCTCTCCCTCCAGTGCACCTCCAGAATCCAGGAAGTCCTGTGCCTGCTTCCCACACTCTCCCTCCAGTTTGCCTCAATAGCCCAGTAAGGCCGGTGCCTGCTTTGAGCAGTGATGATCCATGGCACGAAGCCTCCAGTGATGATCCATGGCCCGGAGCCTGTAGGGATGATCCATGGCACGAAGCCTCCAGTGATAATCCATGGCCCGGAGCCTCCAGTGATGATCCATGGCACAAAGCCTCCAGTGATGATCCATGGCGCGGAACCAGTAGTGATGATCCATGGCACGGAGCCTGCAGCGAAGGTCCCCAGTCCGGAACCTACGGAGACGCTCTCCAGTCCGGAGCCTCCAGCGACGCTCTCCAGTCCGGAGCCTCCAGCGACGCTCCTCAGCCCGGAGCCTCCAGAGACGCTCCTCAACCCGGAGCCTCCAGCGACGCTCCTCAGCCCGGAGCCCCCAGCGACGCTTTCCAGTCTGGAGCCCCCAGCGACGCTCTCCAGTCTGGTGCCCCCAGCAACGCTCTCCAGTCCGGAGCCCCCAGCGACACTCTCCAGCCCCGAGTCTTCAGCGACACTCTCCAGCCCCGAGTCTTCAGCGACGCTCTCCAGCCCCGAGTCTTCAGCCCCGAGTCTTCAGCGACGGTCTGCAGCCCCGAGTCTTCAGCGACGGTCTGCAGCCCCGAGTCTTCAGCGACGGTCTGCAGCCCCGAGTCTTCAGCGACGGTCTGCAGCCCCGAGTCTTCAGCGACGGTCTGCAGCCCCGAGTCTTCAGCGACGGTCTGCAGCCCCGAGTCTTCAGCGACGGTCTGCAGCCCAGATTCTTCAGCGACGGTCTGCAGCCCAGATTCTTCAGCGGCGGCCTGCAGCACAGAGTCTTCAGCGACGGTCGGCAGCTCAGAGTCTTCAGCGACGGTCGGCAGTTCAGAACCTCCAGCACTGATCCACGGTCGGGTTCCTCCGGCGACACAGAAGCGGGGGGATCAGCGGGCGGTGTGGGGGCTACGCCCCGAACCAGAGCCACCGCCAAGTATAGATGCCCACCCGGACCCTCCCCTATAGGTTCAGGTTTTGCGGCCGGGAGTCCGCACCTTTGGGGGGGTACTGTCACGCCCTGACCTGAGAGAGAGGGTTTGTTTCTCTATGTGGTTAGGTCAGGGGGTGGGGTGGGGTGGGCATTCTATGTTTTTGTATTTCTAGGTTTTTGTTTTCTAGGTTTTGGCCGGGTATGGTTTCCAATCAGAGGCAGGTGTCTATCGTTGTCTCTGATTGGAAGCCATACTTAGGCAGCCTGTTTTTCCTTTGGGTTCTGTGGGTAGTTGTTTTCTGTTTTGTTCCTTGTAACCTGACGGAACTGTTGACGGTCGTTTTGTTGTTTTGAGTTAGTGTTTTCATTCAAGTAAAATATGAGCACTTGACACGCCGCGCCTTGGTCCCCTTTGAATGACCCTCGTTACAGTGTTACTTTCGCCCATTCTAAACTTTGTCCCAGCTCTCCCCTAAAGACAATGAACAGCAATATAGTTTGAAGCTTATATCAAGCAATTAAACAAATTATAATAGGCCTAGGCCTAGGCCTATTCGTGGAGAAAAGCATCGATTCTCTTGCTTGCTAAATGGTTTTAAAATAGGCTACAGTGTTGGCAATGATCTGGCGAGGAAGTTTGAATGGCGAGAGTGTGATGTGATCACATTGTCTAAATTGATACCTTGCTGCACTGATGCATTGCAAATGTAAAAAAACAGGCAGTGAGAAATGTGTTAATTCACACAATGAACCCACAGACCTTTCAGTGGCAGTGTCCCAGAGAACAATTACTTTTGGTCAACAGCTTCTTTTCGCAGGCGAAAAGATGCAAAAATCAAACCTGTTCCGAATAAATAATTGACGGATTTTGGAAGGACGATATTTCAGATTTAGTGTGAACGGGGTCATGAACAAAACATGCTCGTATTTATTTATTCTTCCTAATTATTCGGCCGAAAATAATGGACTTGGTGATGATGGGTTCTGACTTCTAATCTTGAAATATTGTTAATCATCAGGTATCCTATGGCAAGGAGAAGGGCCACAGTCTGGTTGTTACACCAGAAGTTAATGGTTATCTGTAGGAGGAATGTATATGATGGAGTCAATTAAGGTTGGATATGAGCCAGGGGCTTGGAATGTTACTGTGTGAGGGAAAGGCAATCACATGGTTGTGGTCACTGATAAGGGTGGAGGGCTGTGGATTAGTGAGGAATGGGGGCCGAGGTTAGGTCAGGTCACAGTAAGGGAGAAGGAACAGTTTATTACCCGCATCACTTAACTTCCTGCCTAGCAATAAAGATGTAATGTTTAGAGGGAAGGAGGAGACTTCACCTAAATTGGGGTAGATATACTTGTGTTGCTGGGAACATGTCTTTGTCTGTTCAGCTGTCTGACCCATTGGGTGAATAAACTTGGTTTGCGCTTTAATAATCATCTATGAGTTTTTACTTGGTTCATTTATATCCTAACAGTGAGAAAGGGACTTTACTGAAAATAGGCCTTTTACAAGATGAAATCATAACAGAGGCGTTTGTTTCTTTAGGAAACTTTCTAAATGGACATATAGGCCTATAGAGAGAATCAGCGAACTCACACACGCACACCCCCGTAAAAGGACCCGTCAATCAAAGCCACCAGCGTGGAGCAAATCTTTTTTCTTTCCTTGAAACGTATTCAAAAACCTAGGCTTGCGAAAAGTAGGCTAGAAGATAATGAATTAACAAGGAAAGTATGAAGGGGAGAGAGACAGCTATGCGATAGTAGCATAGGAAGATGAAATTGACAGTCCATTTAAAATTGAAACAATAGCACACATGTCCACAGCCTATTTAACAGTGTTGATTAGTCTATAAATTAAGAAAATATTCTGTATCAAATTATACCATGCCAGGTTGGATAGGATTGGCGTATTGTCCATTCAACACAACATTAGTGCATTATAGGCCTCAGAGCCAGAACAACCTTGTTGACTGCTGTTGAGTCATTTATGAATAGTCAGACACATCCAACCTTTTTTAAAAGAAGACCGATTTATTGATTTAATAGCAAGCAATGAAAACGTGCATTGTATACTGAAATGTCTACTGAAATGCCATAGCCTTTAGGCTAGCGCTTCTACACCCCGCGCATCCAGCAGATCAGCTGTTTGAGTGTCAAACGATAGTTGGAAAGAGGAGGAGATTTAGACAGAATTTAGCAAAACAATTGCTTATAATCATTAGTAAATACACCCGCTATTAGGTAGGTAAAGTTTATCTCCATAAAAATAAAGGAAATAAAAAGTGACTGTAGGCCTATTTAAAGGGTTTTGACAGTTATTTTATATTCCTGTTGTCTTCATCCATAACCGTCAGTTACACGGTTATTCAATTACATCACAGCCCTAGTGATGTCACTTATCTTCTCTTCCATGGCAATTAGGATACAGCTGCATCAGATCTGTTGCAGTGAAACGTTTCTATCCTTTTGGGACATACCTCAAAACCTGCTCCAAATTATGTATGGAATGTGTGTGGAATTTATCTGAATACAATTTGAACCAGTAAGTATATGCAAAAGACCCATCTTGCAGCAGGATTTGATTATTTTTAGGGTATGCTGTTAAGGCGGGGAGCAAGAATAGCGCTGCCATCATCACTCCTTGGTTGTCCTCACCCCCCATCTCTCTCTTGCTGCACTGGGACACAAATGTCAGACGGTACATCAGCCATTACATTACAGACATGGGGAGACGTGTCTGGCTGGCCTGTAGGTCAAAGGAAAAGACCACCAGTGTGAGAGATGGCTGCATCCCAAATGGTACTGTATACCCTACATAGTGCACTACTTTTGGTTTTAAAAAAGGGTGCCATTAGGGCGCTATTTGGGACGCGGCCAGAGAGTTTGCACGCTCTAGTGAGTACATCAGTAGAGTTCAGTGCCAGGGTTCTCTTGGTCATCAAAACAAAACTGCGTTATATTTAGAAAACGTTCAAGTCATACACCATAACTACAGATGAGATAGATACAGTACCCTTCAGAAAGGAAACAGTTCATATATTAGCTTTATGACTGTCAGGTGTGCCGGATTTCTTTCATGTTTATATCCTCTAGGGAAATTAGCTTTTACAGACAAAACATGAAAGTATGTCAGGAAAGGAAAAGCAAGGGAGTGTGGGCATACAGTAGCAAGGGATTGATTTAAAAATGAATGACGGACTTGGTGAGTTCTGACTTCTAATCTTGAAATATTGTTAATCATCAGGTATCCTATGGCAAGGAGAAGGGCCACAGTCTGGTTGTTACACCAGAAGTTAATGGTAATCTGTAGGAGGAATGTCCTTATTGATGAATATGTATGTGTTGTGTATTTAACTCGATGCAGAGAGCAAAATATGCATATTTTTATGTTTATTGTAAAAACGTCATCCAGTAGGCCAAATTAAATATTTAGCTGAAGGCTATAATTACCCTTTATACCCTTTATCTGAAAATATTTGAGTAGGCTATAGAACATTGTGCTTGTAATAATTTCCTTGATTTGATCTATTAATATAACATTACTGTAAAACGTTTCCACCACTGCAGTATTCCACCTTTTTATACAAGCAAGGGATAAAACCAAAAATAATGAAACCAGAGGAAATAGTTATTTACACTTCATTTTAAGATCAACTCAGTATATCTTGTAGTGGTGAAAGACCTGTATAGAGTATTTTATATATAGGACTATCCTCCCAAGTCACCTTGTCCTTCCAGTGACTGGGTGTGAAGACTGAGGTCTCAACATTTTGGGATTTGGCACAGATTCCAGTGTGTTTGAGTTTGTGTGCACACAGCTGTCCTAGTGTCATGCAGATTAACAAAGTCCTCCTACAGTAGAGCTACCTTCAGCCCTCACATCTGACTGTGTGTGCACATAGTACTTAGACACTGCGCTAGCCAACTACACTACGACCATACACTACGTAGCAATCAGCCTCTTGTTGACGGTACTTTGACACCGCGCTATCGCAGGAAGGAAGCATGTGCGTGTTGAGTAAGCCGAGGCTCTAGAGAGAGTCATTTGGTACTATACTACGGCATGTTTGACTGCTAATGTATTACTGATAGTGTGGTGTCAATCGCAGTCATACAGTCAGATGTGTGTCATACTGTATAATCGAAGACACTTTGTCGTTTAGTTTTCATGTCTAATAGCATATCTAATATCTAATCGCCTCATTGTGATGCACCACACCGTGGTATCTACTGTATCTGCCTCTCGTCTGCCTGCCCTGTAGTGCTCAATGAACTGAGCAGTAAGGCCAGCAACACTCTCACTTCTAGACCCAGAATCAAAGCAGTTCCATTGCAGCAGCAATTGCTGTACAGGCGCTGTGAGGAGGCTAGTAAAATAGCTCAATGTGCCAACGAGTCTGGGAGAGAGGCCACGGCTGGACACGGGCAGTGAAGTCCCTCTCTGAGGTGCCAGCTGTGGGCACTCCGTATTATGCTGAAGTGGTGTTGATGGGGATGCTAATTCCTAACACGAGGGTCAGTTGTAGACCACCAGATGATGGTATCGCTGAAACCCTGGAATTGAAATGGGCAACTAATTCCTTGCTCGGGCATTATCTGCAGTGTGCAGGATCGTCACTCACTTCACATAAACCAGACAAGGGAAAGAGGTGACATTCAGGTCACAGCAATAACAGCAGTGACGATATAGTAATTTCAGTTGATGTAGCTGATGGCAGGGCTGTTTAATTAACACTGGCAACAGTCTGCGTGATTCTCCAATGATTAAACTGTTGTATTAAAAGCACTGGAGGAAGGTTACATTCGCATTGTAATTTTAGAATGTCAGGAAAACATTAGCATTCAATATAGAACAACAGTGTTTTTGTAGATCAACATTAAACAAACAAATGGGTTTTTGTTAGCTAGAATACGATTATGTTTCGAGGCCTAAAACATGATCATTACAGAGGAAAATGCTGCTTCATGCACATTTTCATGCATTTATAATTTGGTCTGCATCTAACTGTAAGCCAACTGTACAATTTATGATAATAAAAAGACATGAATAAAATATAATTAACTAGCTTTTGCAGTTACCTGTATAGTACCTGAGTTACTGCCCACTCCTTCTCTCAGACAGCGTAGGAAAAGCTAGCAAATCAAGTTCAAAAGATGACCTAGTAACAACAAAATCCAAGTGTGTTCAGTTAAATCGTGTACACATGTAGACACTCTATTTGATGACTAACGGGATGACTTGTAATACATAAAAAAAATACATTACAAAAGGAGCAGAAATAATGTGCTTCTCACAGGTAAAGGAGATTGCGCCAAAAATACACCAGACCAAGCTATTTGGTAGCTTGTGTGATTTTAATTTGTCTTAACTCTGTGTGAACTCTCTTAACCCTGTCAGCAGTACCAAACACGTTGTGCTTTAACCAAGTGTCTGTTTATAGAAATATAGCTTGAAGACATGTTTCACTAGTCTCTCTTGAAAGGTACAGGGTGTGTTGGTCTGTTAATCATCCCAACATGCTTTGCACAGAGCAGTCCTGGACTTTTCTCGTCTCCCTTGCAGAGGTCTTTTTTTGTCACATAGAACATGTCCCCTTATGCATTTTCCCTCAAGCTCCTCTAGAAAGATGTACATCTCTTTGAAGATGTACATTGTCTTCTTTGCAGTAAATAGTCAACAGAAAGGAAAATAAGTTAAGACATTCCTGTATGTAAAAGACAATGAATGGGCTCACGCTACAGTTTCTCTTGAGACCAGTTTAGATGTACTTATCTGTCCTCACTGGTAGCTTAATCTAAACATACACTTACATAATCACTCGGTACCTACAGTATGTACCTGAGGTTCTGATCTACTGTATACTAAAGCTGTCGGTAGAGAAAAACTAACTCATTGTAGCATATATCTGTGGGCAGCATGGACGACATCATGGCACTTCTCCCATGGAAAGATACTGCCTCTGAAACAGTTCTTTATTCCTCCTGTTCACTGTGACTGGGTCTTTCTCTTTCCTGGCACGCTTGGCATGTGTTCAGTGATATGTAAAGGCTCTAAGTGTCTGATGGAAGTCACTTCTTATCTCCAGTGAGGGACTGGGGATGGGTCCACCTGATGAGCTCTGCTGGTGGGGAACGGTGGAATGGCTCTGAGGCTGCTGCTGCCTCCTCTCCACCGCTCTGCATGACTTACCCCTCTGTTACGGATCAGAGAAGACAAAACTTGAAGCAGAACAAAAAGAACTGCTATGAAAATAACATGAGGCTTAATCAATTCACTGAAAGTTGGCAGAATGTATTTACATTGCCAGTTTATTTCACTCACTGAGGTTGACTGGAAATACACCAACACCTCGGCACCTCCCTGCCCTTTAAGAGTAGTCGGACTTGTTGATTGGACATTTACTCAAGCCACGAAGAGAGACCTGTATGAAATGAATTCAGGCTGTCTCCATGATCAAGAATCCTCGGAGAGTGTTGTGTGTCTGAAGGATCTTTTTGCGTTTCTGGCGTCCGTGTAGAGTGGTGGCGGTAGGAATGCGGCAGACGTGGTTCTTTAGGGCAGGTGTGGGTTACACATGGGGTAGACAGCACCGCAGTGATGCATGTCTGCCACGTCTAGCCTCCGAACATCCCCAGCTTTCAGGCATACCAGAGTCACCCTGGCGCCGCTGCTCTCCAGCTGGGCAAAAGGGGACAAGGGAGAGGAGCGAGAGCTCTCCGAGCCTCGGGTGTCTCTTGCAATGTCTGCTTTTAGCCTTTAAATCACCACTGACCCCATTCAAAACCCCTGGACGACACATCACATGGGACTGTTTTCTCTCTGACACTAACTGTCATCATTTCAAATGAGCAGCGCTCTCCTAGAATAAAGCAGCTCACGCTGTGAGGGGTAATTTAAGACTGTAGAAGGGTAGAGAAACCTAAAGCATTACATATAGGACTGAATGTGTGTGGTTTTGGCATATAAAGATGGGTCATGACAGCTGTAGTGGCAGAGTGGACAGTGGGCTATGATGGAATCTGTGATGATGAAACTGCAGTGATCTGATTTATTAGTAGAGTGGCCTGTTAAAGATGGTGGCCTACAGGAAGTATTCACATGTAGATTTCGCAGACTTGACATGGAAGGTACGAAGGCCTCACCCTCTAAAAAAAGGGGGCGGGGTGTCTAAAATAAAATCAGCTTGTCACTGTCTGCTCCTTGGACAGAGGTGATCACGTACTGCTGGAGCGGGACTCCAACACCAAAAGGGATTTGACTTGTGGTGAGGAAAGACGTCCTACGGGCCAGGGGTTTTAGTGGCCTTCCTGTGGGATTCTATCGTCTGAGTTCTATTTTACACCGACCTGGTAGGTGGCATCTTGGAGCAACTATGCCTGTGTTGTTTGGGTGGTCTTTACCTCTGCATAATGTTGTTGTTCATAAGCTATTCAAAAGGGATTCATTGATGCATGCATAAATGCCACTGTTTGCTACTCTTGTACATCATAGGCGTTTTGACTCTTAATAAATGTAGCATTCATTGATTTCAGTCAATAATATGCTGTTAGGAAGTAAAACAGTGGAATCAATATGGAGAAATAACAATGTGCTTTGCAGACCTGAGTTCTCTTTCCCCATGGGTTCATTATGTGTCAGTATTTAATGGTGTTTTTTAATGCATGGAAATAATTAGTAGTTAGAAGGAGAACTGAGGAGGGAGGTTTTGTTCTTGTGCCTCACTGAAAGCATTATTATTGTCCTCACAAAGCAGACATTGTTATGGAGGTCCTTGCTCGGAAGTAATAGGCCAATCAGAAGTATTGTCCTTTTACATTTTGGATTCAGACAGTAAGCTAATCTAGAGTGATGTAAACTGCATTTTTCCCTGGAAAATACTGGATTTGCCTCTGTAGCCTCATTGACTAAGTAGACCGACTGTCATTCCTTGTTTTGTAATCACTGATAGCAGTAGCTCTGTCATAGACCACAGCTTAGTTCAATATAGCTTTTGAGCTCTGCATATCAAAAGCGAGGCACCGGTCTGTCTGATAACTGTTCCTCAGAAGGTAATTGCTGCCATAGACTACTGAAAGTGTTGAATGGCCAAAATAATTCAACTCACTTGATGAAATGGATGTACGAACATTATGGTATGACCTCGGACGCCACTATCGGTACACTAAAGATTTGTTATATTAAGCCTAAGGCAGGACAGTGTCCGGATTCTGGAACTGGGTCTTCCAATCTTTAAAAATCTTGTCCTCACTGTTTGTCTCCAGCTCTTACTAAGAAATACGACTCTGCAGGCCAGCAACGTTTAAAATAGTGTTGATTTATTTTTGCAGGTAGTTGGCGCCAACATTACTTCACTTTCCTGTTATGTGAGCTCTCAACTAAACATAAAATGTCACAAGATATCCCAAGATTGTTGACACATTTCTTGGCCTCAAAGTTTCACACAGCCATAATAAACATTATAGCATAATAAACATTATTTGCAACCAACATTATGGTTGCAAAAGGCAATGGTAGACATTGAACTTTCTCCTACAGTATAAGAAACCATTTTCTTGTGGCGTCAAGTATGTTGAAGCTACCAGGATTTATGGTTTTGGTGTAGGAAACCTATCTTATTTTGGGACGTATCTATGCTTGTCCCCCATCCTTCTTTACAGGGTCATAGGTTTATACTAGCGTGCCAATCATGCCTAAAAATAGGCTAAAATAGATGGTCAGAGACTGTTTTGCCCTAAGACAGTCTTGTCCACACGATCCTATGATACTGTACTGATCAACAGCATCAACCACCAGCAGGACTATCTATGCCTATCAGCATGTTTTAATTGTCGTCTTAAGTGGTCAAGTGTTTATAGACTCAAATAAGGTTAGCGCACAAATAGGTTACTAGTCACTGTTAATTTAAGAGTATACGTATTTATTTGCGGCTGAAAAGCAGTAGGCCTATCCTTCAGATTAAAAAATAACTGATTTGACATGTTCCCGAAGTCAGAGAACTTCACAGCATTTAAAGCTATGAATAGTGTTTGATATAGGGATTCAATATGTGCTTTGCTGTCATAAATCATATTACGTAAGTGAAATATCATCTCCAGCCTGACTGTCCTTTTTGCTGACGGTGTTCTGCAGTTTTCATTCAGTTTGATAAAGTAGCATTTGCGGCTGTTCAGAGACCCTACTTTGTCTAATGCATGTTGAATCGGTTTTTAATTGGATTAATGCTGATTAGGGTTCACACCGCATACCAAATCAAGAACCTGAAATGATTGTGAATGAGGACTTTACTCTTAATGAGTGCCCCCTGCGGGATTCCAAAGCGATGATTTACGGCAGGGTTTCCCAAACTCGGTCCTGGGGATCGTTTTGGTTTTTGCCCTAGCACAACACAGCTGATTCAAATAATCAACTGATCATCAAGCTTTGAAATTTGAATCAGCTGTGTAGTGCATCGGCAAAAAACATAACCTGCAACCAGGTTTACGGTGCTTTGATAATGTATGTTCTACAAACCCCAAATAATATTTAGTGCTTCTGTAGTGCAACGTGAAACTGTACATCCACGCTTCCCTAAAACCAGAACACCAGAGCTGAGGTACAGCCATCCCATCACATCATGAGGTGTCCATGCTGGCTTAGTGCACATTAGCCTTGGTGCTATGTGTGGAGTGTTAACAGTCTGAGGTGTCAGAGAGTCATTACCATAACCATGTTTTACACACAGACTAACATAAATCTGTATTCTCCCAGTCTTTAATTTACCATCCACTGGAATGGCTGTAATTGATTTGAATGATTCTCCTGTGTTGGAGAGGGACTGTCTTATTCACTAGAGCACCTGCATTCTCATGGAAAATATAATTGTGAATTCCCTTTGTACTGGATGTGTGCTGTCACTGTATAAGAAACGGTTACAATACGGAATGACTCACCCACTATCCATGACATGCTGTTGATTACAGAACACATTAATAGTCTACTACAGGGTTTCTCAAACTCGGTCCTCGGAACCCCAAGGGGTGCGCATTTTGGTTTTTGCCCTAACACTACACAGCTGATTCAAATAATCAACTAATCATCCAGCTTTAATAATTTGAATCAGCTGTGTAGTGTTAGGTCAAAAAACAAAACTTGAACCCTTTCGGGTCCCAAGGACCATGTTTGGAAAACGCTGGTCTACTGTCAAGCTCATTTGACAGTCATTCATATGGAGGTTTGTGTACCCTTATTTTATATTAATGCCTGTACTGTAAACTCCTTGTAAGGTTTTCAGCTATATTTAAAACGTAGTTGCCTTTTTGCTCTTATTGTCACGATTGTCGTAAGAACCTTCACACCAAAGCGCAGCATGAAATCGGTTCGACATTTTATTAGAAGTGAACCGCACAAAAAAAAATATTAAGAACAAACGAAACGTGACAATCTGGAGTGCTCACAGGCAACTACCCAAAAACAAAACAAGATCCCACAAAAACACAGTGGGGAAATGGCTGCCTAAATATGATCCCCAATCAGAGACAACGATAAATGGCTGTCTCTGATTGGGAACCATACCGGGCCAACATAGAAATAAAACAACCTAGATTACCCACCCTAGTCACACCCCGACCTAACCAACATAGAGAATAAAAGGCTCTCTATGGTCAGGGCATGACAGTACCCCCCCCCCAAAGGTGCGGACTGCGGCCGCAAAACCTGACTCTATAGGGGAGGGTCCGGGTGGGCATCTAGCGTTGGTGGCGGCTCCGGTGCGGGGCGAAGTACCCACTCCGCTCGCGGATCCGCCAGCATCGGTGGCGGCTCTGGTGCGGGACTTTGCCCCCGCCCAGACCACGGGTCCGGCCATGGAGCCGGGTAGAACGCCGTGCCTGGACTGGGCCTTGGCGCAGAGGAGGACCCCGGCCATGGAGCTGGGTTGAACGCCGCACCCGGACTGGGCACCGGCGCCGAGGAAGGCTCCGGCCCAGGAGCGGGACTGGACGCCATGCATGGACTGGACATCGGCGGAGAGGAAGGCTCCTGTCATGGAGCGGGACTGGACGCGGTGCCTGGACTGGGCACCGGTGCAGAGGAAGGCTCCGGCCTTGGAGCTGGACTGGACGCCGTGCCTGGACTGTGGACTGTCGCAGGAGGTTCCGGACTGTGGACTGTCGCAGGAGGTTCCGGACTGTGGACCGTCGGCGGAAGTTCTGGACTTGGGACCGCCACCGGAAGTTCTGGACTCGGGACCGTCGCCGGAAGTAATGGACTCGGGACCGTCGCCGGAAGTAATGGACTCGGGACCGTCGCCGGAAGTTCTGGACTCGGGACCGTCGCCGGAAGCTCTGGACTGGGGACTGTTGCCAGAAGCTCTGGACTGTTGATGCGCACTGGAGACCTGGTGCGTAGAGCCGGTACAGGTAGCACCAGACTGGTGACACACACTTCAGGGCGAGTGCGGGGAGCAGGCACTTGACATGCGGACTGGGGAGGTGCACTGGAGGCCTGATGCGTGGGACCGGCACAGGTTGCACCGGACTGGTGACACTCTCTTCAGGGCGAGTGCAAGGAGCAGGCACAGGACATGCCGGACTGGGGGGGCGCACTGGAGGCCTGATGCGTGGGACCGGCACAGGTTGCACCGGACTGGTGACACGCTCTTCAGGGCGAGTGCGAGGAGCTGGCACAGGACGTACTGGGCTGTGGAGGCGCACTGGAGACCTGGTGCATAGAGCCGGCGCAAATTGTACCGGAACAATGACACACTTCGCACGGCGAGTGCGGGGAGCTGGCACAGGACATACTGGGCTGTGGAGGCGCACTGGAGACCTGGTGCGTAGAGCCGGCACACATGGTACCAGACAAATGATACGCTCCTCAAGGCGAGTGCGGAGAGCTGGCACAGGACGTACAGGGCTGTGGAGGCGTACTGGAGACCTGGTGCGTGGAGCCGGCACAGTTTTTACCAGACTGCTAGCATGCTCCTCAGGATGAGTACGGAGAGCTGACTCAGGTGGCATCAAACAGATAACACGCTCCTTAGGGCGAATGTCGTGCATCATACACCAACACAACAACTCTCTCTTCTCTCTCCTCCAATCTCTCCATCAACTCACTGACGGTCTCTGACTCTCTCCGTTCACTCTCCTCCAATTTCTCCCACTTCTCCCAGATTGGCTCTGGTTCGCTCCTCGGCTCCGCCAACCACCCCGTGTCGGGGTGGTTGGAAAGCCCTTTGGGCTTTCCTTGTGGATGCGAACCGCGGCGTCGTCGCTGTCCTCCCTTCTCTCCTTGCGTCTGCCGCCAAGGAAGGCCATCCTGTTCTGCCAGGATTTCCTCCCAAGTCCAGGATCCCTTCCCATCCAAAATCTCCTCCCAAGTCCAGGATACTCTCTCCTCCTGGGCACGCTGCTTGGTCCTGTTGTGGTGGGATCTTCTGTCACGATCGTCGTAAGAACATTCAGACCAAAGCGCAGCGTGAAATCGGTTCAACATTTTATTAGAAGTGAACCACACAAAAAAAACAATAAAGAACAAACGAAACGTGACATTCTGGAGTGCTCACAGGCAACTACCCAAAAACAAAACAAGATCCCACAAAAACACAGTGGGGAAATGGCTGCCTAAATATGATCCCCAATCAGAGACAACGATAAATGGCTGTCTCTGATTGGGAACCATACCAGGCCAACATAGAAATAAAACAACCTAGATTACCCACCCAAGTCACACCCCAACCTAACCAACATAGAGAATAAAAGGCTCTCTATGGTCAGGGCGTGACACTTATGTATGTTTACAGTCAAAAGCATACATTGTATGTCCAACATTTCGACAGACAAGCTGTCTTCATCAGGGTATAATGACAAACACTGCGGGGTGACTCATTTATATAGTGTCAAAAGACACACACAGGTGTCTGTAATCATGGCCGGGTGTGGCCTGATGTCATTGGTTAATTCTCATATATTAAAATAGCATACAAAAAACAAATGGATAGCGCACGATCATAGATACAATTTGGCTACATAAGCCTACAAACATTTACAATAGCAAAATCACAATAATCACAAGAATAGCTTCAGCTCAAAGTCTACGTTGTGACCGAAGGGACCAAGGGTCTTTAAATTAAAGATCCAGGCAACCTCTCGTTTTAATAATAAATTGTCGAGGTCACCGCCTCTCCTTGGGAGGGTGACATGTTCGATGCCAATATAACGTACAGACAAAATCAAGTGGTTTTCTTCCAAAAAGTGGACCGCAACTGGGTAAGTCGAGTTTTTGCACCTAATGATGCTATGATGCTCCGAGTTACGTATTATTAATTCACGCTTTATAAGATAAATAACTGCCTTAGTGGAGCATGTGATAACACCTTTGACTGGGATCTGTTTCCCTGTTTGGGGGTGTTTTGAAGGATCTACATTTATAAGGGCCATTGCATTGAGCACAGCCATTACACTTATAGTTTACATCCAGTAGTGGCGCAAATACACGTTGTCCAGGGATATCTTAGGGTGGTAAATCAGAGTTTACCAATTGATCTCTGAGGTTTCTGCCCCGCGAGAATACGACCAAGGGAAGGTCCGAAAACACATTACCGATACTATCGACGGATCTTGGAATGTGCCAATGTTTGTGAACAATTCCCTTAATTTGTTCAGAGCACTTTGAATAGCGGGTAGTTAGAATGCAAGAATGCTTCTTCAACATTTTTTGGGGCATCTGAGCTCCTAGACTTTGCGGCTCTCCTTTATTTTTTAAAGTGTTCCACTCCGCCAGCCAGCACCTCGCCTAAATAGGTGTGCGTTTCTTTCGCCTCTAGATTATAGTCAAAAGCATGCCATGTGATTGCACTGTTCCAGTTATAAATGTACTCTGTAGCTGCAAAATAGATCTGCTTCTCTTAAATCTGTGTCCCCTATTTAAAATGGGGAGGGAGGTCTTGATATTGTAGCCTCGCAAGCCGCCTGATCTCGCAATCTTACATGAATGTTGGCTTCATGCAGCGGCTTGCGAAACTATTGACATAGAGTAGCTCAATGTAATGCACCTTTTCTTTATAAGCATGTTTATAATTGCCCCCATGGAAACTCAATGCTGGTCAAAGAGAACACTAGCTGTGTATAGTAAATTATCTACTGGTGGTATAGGCTAGGCAAACCATAATATTGTGTATAGCAGTGTTTCACAAACTAGGGGTAGTGATCCCATGTGGGGTCACCTGATTTAAAAAGAAAATGGGGTCACGAGAGAAACTCCCCTCCCCCCAAAGATATTGCAATTGGTTCAAAGAACCGGGTTATGTCAGTAACCTCAAATATAAGCTAATGTGGTTGTAATAAACAGAACGGTTTCTGTTTCCTGCCTACAGTGGCTCTATCTTCTGAACGGTTTAGGATGCAAAATGAAGATAAACGAAAGATAAGATTCTCAGGAAAACGTATGGGTCTTCTGTTTCCCTCTACAATGCCCACAAGCCGCGCAGGACACATTAGAAGAGAGTGGACAAGACCAGGCTCTAAATCAGACTGGGGGAAAAATAACAGTATCAATGATGAGGTTTCTTTTCTACACAGAATATCATACAAAATGATTGCCTGATGATCTTCTGAACTTCCCAATACCTTTCTGACGCATTTCAGTCACTTCAAGCCATACTTCTTTCAGATTGAAATACTGACAAAAGTACTGTCAGACTGATTTGTAACAGACTGTCATAGTACCAATTTTTGACATGGTGGGATGCAATTGTTTTTTGGGGATCAAAAGTTGCAGGCCCAAAAACGTTTGGGAACCCCTGGTGTACAACATAGGCTGTGGGGTAAATGTTAAAATGAATGACTGCTGTTCCCTTAGGTGCTGGCAGCGCAGGTGTAACTACCAGGTTAGGACTTCTTGAGGAAGCTGTGAACCCAGAGGAACAGGATTCACTCTGAAGACTCAGATCCCATTGACAGGACCCACTGGCGCCGGGATCCACTGACACCAGGAGCCACTGACACCAGATCCCACTGATCGTACCCATGGCCATGTACCAGCAGGCAGCTGTCTCCAAGCAGCAGGACAACACCTTCTCCAGCGGGGTAGGCAGACACACACAATACACTATGGATATGGTCATACATTTATCAATGTATTCTTCAATTAGCAGTTTTAGCTCATATTAGACTTACTGACAAACCTCTTCTAACCTTAGAAGCTTCTAACAATGTCAGTGGTAAGATTTTAAAAAAGTATCATTTATTTTCAGTGATTGTCCAAGTGTTTGAAATCTTTGTGTCCATTCTGATGAGCTAAATGCATTTTTAAAAATTAATTTTGTGTGTGTGTGTGTGTGTGTGCGTGTGTGTGTGTGTGTGTGTGTTTCATCATGCCTGTTAACCCTGCCATGTCATGTGTGACTGTACGACCATTCCATTTTTTAATGAGGTTGCATAATACGGGATATTAACAGTAGATAATTATGACCATGTTTTACATTAGTCGCTGTCATGCAAAGAGTCAGAGTGGGCTGATTGTTGTGATAGCCACTGATGGCTTTGTGGTGCTATATTAGTGGAAAGTGATGACAGCTGACTAGTAGGAGAGTTCAGTGGCCCTGCAGGCCCAAGGAAGCACGACTCCTCTCATGGGGCTCAGAGTGGAAATGGGAGCAGACAGGCAACACGATGGGGCATCTGTGCCCCCTGCAGGATCCCATTAGTCATATTCTAGACCTCAAAGCTGTCAACTGGACTCTGCAGGGTGGGCAAACAACTATCTGCCTGGACAACATGCTGTGTTGCACCACCCAAAAAGCAACCAACTAGAAAGATTGCTCTGCCATTGTGTAAACAAAATGCCACATGCTGTCAGGAGGCCTACATTGAAATGTGTGTGTGTGTGTGTGTGTGTGTTTGTGTGTTTGTGTGTAAACACACTGCAATCTAAGTAATGTCTGCTCCAGTATTTTCTATTAACTTGCAGAAGTCTGTAATGAAACCCAAGCTCAATAGCCTATTAGGCATCTGTCTGATCCCAGGCCATGTAGAAGTGCAGGCAGCTAATGATGTTCCACTGCTTCATTAGGTCATGGAGGAGTCTGAGGTCTGCTCTGTGCCTGGGGGGCTCGCCAGCGTCAGGGCACAATTCGAGAACCAGGAAACTGCAACATCGCACAATGTCTCCCAGTTCCACTTCCACCGCAGAGCTGTGCAGGTACTGTAATTAATGCAGGCTAATGTCAGACATGCGATGCATGGGGGAACGTGCAGATATAGTATGACCTACGCAGGTCTAATTCCAGCCTACCATCCAGCTATCCATCCATCCATCCACACCACTGTGTTCCTGCCCTCATAACTTTCCCTGCTGAGTGGAAGTCACTCACTCAGTGAGCAAGCACAAATCTTGGTGAATATTGAATGATTGAAGAGGCTGGGGAGATGCCCTCTACTATATTATCTTTCGCCTAGTCGTGCTCCAAGTTACAGATGTTAGATTTCATACAGATCCCTGTAGACTGTCTGTCAAAACCCTTGGATTTCCCACTCTAATTGCTGCTTCTTTGAATGGGACTGTTTCTATAGCTGGGAATCCTAAGCTGAAGTGGCACAAAGGGGCATAAAACAAATGAAGTCTTTTTTTTGTCCCTTTATGCATGGTGACAGCTGCTGTGTGTGATTTCAGGTGAAACATCCATGGAATCGTCCTCCTCGTCTGCCGTCCTCCCTTTGTCTGTGATTAGTATAATTTGACTGCAGTAGGCCATCTAATTATCAGCTTCTATCCAAAATTGTTTTCAGTGATGCACAGTCTCTCTGCTGCTGTTTGAGCATTCGTTAAACTCAGCCGCTTTTAGTGCTGGGCTGTCAATAAGTGGGAGCCATTCCCTGCTGTGTGTGTGTGTGTGTGTGTGTGCGTGTGTGTGTGTGTGTGTGTGTGTGTGTGTGTGTGTGTGTGTGTGTGTGTGTGTGTGTGTGAGAGAGAGTGTACCTGTATGCGACACCCAATGTCTTCCATCTCACAGGAAGTGCAATTGAACTCTGAGGTGACAATGAGGAGCAGTTCCAGAGAAGTCATCCCAGCCTCTCAGCAGGCTATTTTCCACCAGGATGAACAGGTACATTTTGACCTTCTGGATTTCTCTGTTTCATCACATGACAGTGAAGCTGTGCTGACTACCCAGATATGTTTGTCTTAGCTATATGTGTTAACAATTGTAAATCAGTGTTTTAAATCAGTTGTTTATTAGAGAAAAACTCTACAGTACACTGACAACAAGATAGACCTAGTAGAGAGTGGATTAACTCTAAACAGCTTGATTCGTTCTTCAGTTAATCGCCATTACACAACACATGTCCCCATACGTTTCAAAATAGGTGAGGATTTTTCTAATAGACGTGCCTTTCTGATTCAGGTCACACATGAAGAAAACAACTTTACCTCCGTTTATGACAACAACCATAATGATGAAAGAGGTAGGACGTTACTACACTATATGCTCATTATATTTTACACTATGCACCATCATTAAGATCAATAGCACTGTTCAAATGATTCTAAATTCAATCATGTGAAGTAGATGGACGAATCTTTAGGATTATGTCGTTCTGCCCTTTTTGAATCTTTAGAGGAGGAAGGTCCTAGACTTACAACCAAGGAATTAAGAGATCACTTTGAGAGAACCATTGAAGAAGCTGCCCCAAGCAAGCCAATGAAGGTAATTGGACATGGTTAATTAACATGCTTGGGCTTAAACACGTTTTATTTCAACGGACAAAAACTGGATCATTTTGGGTTAGGTTACTGTACACAAACCCTGCTGCTTTTTATCCCCATTGCTGAAAAAGTTATTAACTTTATTTGAATGGTAATTAGTAGCAGTGTAGCTAATGTGTAATTACAGCTCGTTAATTAAATAACACTGAAGTTTTTTCCCCTTGTTTTCAAAATTATAAAAATGATTTTTTTATCAAACCATGTTCCGGCACCAATCCCTCAGTTAATAACGATGAGATTGAATATTGACATTTCGTGATAAACAAAGAGTTGGCATGCTAAACAAGCTATATATGTCATGTTGCATTTAAATGTTGTTTCTTAAAACATGTCGGGGACCTCTAATGACCCCAATAATTATTTTCTTCCCAAAAAGATTGGCCGAGCTGACATCAATAGGTCTCATTGGGCTTCAAATATATCAGAAAAACAAGTCTCAACAAGTGAGATACAAAATGTATCAAGTGCGATACAGAATTTCTCATCTAGTGAGATGCATAATGTCTCATCAAGTGATATATGGACAAATTCTGCTACTGAGGTGATAGAGGACACATCTGCTATTGCAGTTGACTACGAGGACACCGAATATTTCCCTCCGCCACCTCCAGAAGATTTAGAGTACTTCCCACCTCCACCCCCAGACTTACTACAGGTCCCATCAGAAAGTCCAGACATGCCAGTAGAGTGCTACTTATCACCTGAGCCCCCGGAATCAGCTTACCCTTCTAAACGTCCACTCAGTAGACAGGAATACTCCAGGCAGAGAAACCAGTATGAGTTAAAGCGCCTTTACAAGCATATCCATCCTGAGGTGCGTAAAAACATAGAGATGTATAGTGATGTGGCTGAGTATGAAAACACCCAACAAGAGAGTCAGGAGGAGTTCACAGGGGAGACCAGGTATGTATACGAGGATAATGGTAGCAGCCCCAACGAATGCATTAGTCCAGAAGAAGAATACCTGGAATGGGATGAGATCCTCAGAGGGGAGGTGCAGTCAATGCGCTGGATGTTTGAGAACAAACCTCTTGATGCCATCAAAGATGATGCCTCAAATGAGGATGACGACCAAAACATGGAACAGGAGATGATTGTTGGGAGTGATGTAAGAAGCAAAGCATGGATGTTTGAGACCAAGCCCATGGATGCATTGGGATCAGACAACATAGCTTCAACTAAATATAGACACAAGTTCAATACGTTGGACAAAGGAGATGTCCGTGCTGCAGCCTGGTTGTTTGAAAACCAACCCATGGAGACCCTGAACAAAATGCATGGCGATGAAGAGCTAACCAAAGAGATAGTGTTTACCCAGGAAGATGGCAGCTCTACTATACACATGCTTGAATCTCAGTACATGGAAACTTTAGGTCATACTGAGACCATTGATGACAGTCACCTCCTGAGTCTGAGATCAGTGCTTGAGGAAATAAAGGGAGAAGTGAAGACGATCACAAGCACATTTGAGACTCAGTTTATGTGCGTCCTCATGGGACAGTCCGGCCAGATGTTGGAGATAACATCTATACGCAAAGTGGAGACTGAGAAGGGGGACACTAAAACATCGACCTGGCTTTTTGATACCCAAGCCCTGGACATGACTAATAAACTCGCTGCCCCAGTGAAACTTGTGTGTAGCCTGTCCATGGAAGACAACTATAAAGGAGATGTTCACCGGAGTAGATGGTTGTTTGAGACAAAGACCGTAGACTCCGTTAATGAAGATGAATGGGAGAGCTCAACGCTGCAAAAGGAAGAGATAATTGGAGCCGATGTTCGAAAGCATTGCTTAGCGTTTGAAACTCAGCCAATGGATTCTCTGAAAGATGATGAAAATGCTAGACCCCCGACTATCGGTGGTAATGTTAGATCTGCAAGACACTTCTTTGAAACTAGTCCCGTGGCAGCTTTGAAGGACCTCAATGAGGTAGGGAGGCTCAAAAAGTTAGTGGCAGCTGAAGAACAGAAGGGTGATATAAGACACCAAAAATGGATGTTTGAGAATGAACGACTAGAGAACATAAGAGATGAGAAGAAGGGGATTATTCGTACTGTGAACTTTGAAAATCTCACTGAAGATCAAGGTACAAGCTACAACGCAGATGTCCGTAACAATTGCATGGTATTTGAGACTCAGGCAATGGATACTTTGAAAGATGATTCAAATGCTAGAGCCTTGTCCAAGGCGGAAATTGTCAGAGGCAATGTCAGATCAGCAAGACATTACTTTGAAACCACGCCAGCGGACAATTTAAAAGACCTTGCTGAGGTTGGGAAACTACAAAAAATGGTGAGACTTGATGAAGAGAAGGGGGATGTGAGACACCAGAAATGGGTTTTCGAAAGTCAACCCCTGGAGCACATTCAAGAGGAAAAGAAGGAAGTTATTCGAACCATTAACCTGGAGGAAATTGATAAAGTGGATGTCTCAAACTACAAGCAAATATTTGAAACCACAGACCTAGCCAGACAGGATGAATCTCAAAAGATACTCGTGGAAGGTGTAACATGTGGCTCTTTGAAATCGAACAAACATCTGTTTGAGTCTACACCAATGTACGCCATGCAAGACAGCTCTGGCCATTACCATGAGGTGAAAACAGTGCATCGGGAAGAGGTTGTCAAAGGAGACGTAACAAGCTGCAAATGGATGTTTGAAACATGCCCCATTGACCAGTTTGATGAAAGTGTCACTAATTATCAAGTTATTAAGGGAATATCCAAAGAAGAAGTTGAGTCTGGTGACGTTAAAACTGCCAAGTGGCTGTTTGAAACACAGCCTCTTGATGCAATTAAATACTTCAGCAATATTGAAGACGAGGAAAGTACAACTAAGGAAAGTGTTGAGATAGTAAAAGGTGATGTTAAAACCGGTAAGTGGTTATTTGAGACTAAACTAATGAATGTCCCATATGAGAAGGAGGAGTTGAAGAGTGAAAATGAGAGTGAGGAGATACGCAAAGGAGATGTAAAAATATGCACATGGTTGTTTGAGACACAGGCACTTGACACTATCCAAGATGAAACAGAAACTGTTCTACAAACATGCACTGTGAATCAAGAAGATGTCCAGGGCAAAGATGTACGAATGGCTCGTTTTTTATTTGAGACGGAGAATCTTCAGAACATCACAGGGGAGGATGAGAGCTTTAAGAGGGTTACAGAGATTGACATTCAGTCAGGAGATGTCAATAGAATGAAGTATATCTTTGAGAATCAGTCCTCTGATATCATGACCTCAACATCTGAGGAGTTCATGCAAAGGCTGAAAACTACACAATCAACTACACAATCAGAGGACATCCAGAAAGGAAATGTGGTGAACTGCAAATGGCTCTTTGAGAACCAGTCCATAGATGCCATACGTGATATCCAAGAAGAGACTCTGGACACCCGCACTGTGACTGATGTACAAGGAGGAAATGTGGACAAAGGTCGTTTTATTTTTGAGACGTACTCCTTAGACAAAATCCAGGAGGTTTCC